>NW_015557102.1:55961-58072 GCF_001515605.1 Sinocyclocheilus anshuiensis | reverse complement strand
TGGTTGGGGGGGGGGGGGGCTACACTCATCACATTATATGTTTCTGATGCACTAAAAAGACTCATGAAAGTCATTTGTTTGTGAAATGGACTATATTCATGATTAAAAGAACAAAAATCTATATTTTTTACCCAGCTCTATTACACTAACACACTGAGTCTTACTAGTGTCAAAAGCATGAATAGACATACAAAATTATAAAACACTTCTCAATGTAGCATTTACTCTGTACATTTAAATACTCATGTTTGTAGTTATCCTGACAGCTGTGTAATGTACTGCCTGCAGGTGCTCACTCCCTTTTTTCAACTGCCACAATGAAATCAAATGAAATGCAAACAAATCATTTAAATCCATATTTGACAATCAAATCAAAACTGAGCACAAGCATACTGAACATTTATACACTAAGAAACACACACATACAAATAAAAGAAAAAACACAAAAGCACACATGTGATAGCGCCACTTGCTAAATACTAAATTATTGAAGCAGATGAAGGCAATTAATACAGTATATTCTCAATATCTGAGAGAATTGTAAGTTAATACTAGCTGGGCCTTTCTGAGCTGGACATATACTGTAATTATCTATAAAAACAGACATCCTTTTGCATGGGGTTATGAAAGCTGACAGAACTCTGGCTCTTTGGTCCTATCTAAATACACACACACACACACACACACACACACACATACTGAAGGGACAAAAGCTGTTATTGTGTGGGTCCCGTGACAGGGAGCAATGCCAACATAGAGGGAAAACTATACACACTCACAATGCCATGGGAACTCATTGGGACATATATGCCGGGACAAACCAGCCCTGAAACAGACTACACATCAATAACAAAGGAAACTGCAACACAACCATGCCCTTTCACACTGATCTTTCATCAACCTCTTCTTACAAAATAAAGGTTAAGTAATAAATAAACCCATTAGGCTGATATAAGACCTCTGATTCACATCAGGGTCCTGATTACCCCGTTGGAGTTTATTTTGCAATAATGACTTACTGACTGCACATTATTCCACTTATTACAGTGACTACTTAGGAAATAAATACATTAGTAATGGACAAGAAATACTGAAATTATTATGTTATGTGAGGGAAAAAATTACAGAATGCAAAATGCTACAACTGACCAATCAGAATCAAGTATTGCTGATATAAGACCTCTGATTCACATCAGGGTCCTGATTACCCCGTTGGAGTTTATTTTGCAATAATGACTTACTGACTGCACATTATTCCACTTATTACAGTGACTACTTAGGAAATGAATACATTAGTAATTGACAAGAAATACTGAATTATGTTATGTGAGGGAAAAAATGACAGAATGCAAAATGCTACAACTGACCAATCAGAATCAAGTATTCCAGAGAGCTATGTAATATAATGTGTATATATAACAATTTTTAAACTTTTAAAGCATATAATTTGGAGTTAAAACTAAAACCACCATTAGAACTAAAACTACCACATAAGTGGAATATTCAGTACATGATGCGACATATTATACAACATGATAATGTGTTTGAGGAAGTTCTGGAATTAAGTTGAAGCTCATTACAGAATACTGTGATAGTGTTCATAATCAGAGTAACCATTGTAAAACGTTATGTAGGTAAGTTTTATATTGCACTATACAGGCACAGGATTGAATTACATTTCTCAAACTCTGACAAAAGTACACTTCTCAGTGAATAATTGTATTTAATGGCAAGTAGCATGTTTGAAGAGGTTAGCTCATGTCATGTAAACATCTTAATCCATGTAATGCCTTACTCTGATCGCTGTTAATTATCACACAGTTGGTGTACATGTAAACATGGCCATTGTTGCGTGAAGTTTTTCTAGGGCTAATTTTTAGAGAGGGAAGCCCTCTTCCACTGAGCTCTCGCACAATTTCCTGCTCCAACTATTTTGTTCCACCTGACTTCTTACACACACAGAAACACATACACACCCATACACACAACAGTACATTTCTTAGCACACATAGACAGTGTTAAACCTATCAAGCTACAGTACAAGTTACGCTTACTGTATATGTGTTCAAAATGACCTTCCTAGCTATATAAGAGAGAACATATTTTAAATA
>NW_015557102.1:41031-55944 GCF_001515605.1 Sinocyclocheilus anshuiensis | reverse complement strand
CTCTGCAGTGAATGGGTGCCGTCATAATGAGAGTCCAAACAGCTGATAAAAAAACACCACCGTAATCCACAAGTAATCCACACTACTTCAGTCCTTCAGTTAACGCTTCCTCCAGTCCATCCCCTGTTGTTAACTCACATTAAAATTCACTGACATTTGTTTAGAACTGATTTGGACTGTTCCTTACTTGTAAACAGTTTTGATCTGTGCATATTTCTCAGCTGATTCAGACAAGATGAGTTTTTCACTGGAGAAAGCACTACTACAGAATAATACAGAAGAAATGGTTTGAAGAACTCATCTACATCTTGGATGGCCTGAGGGTAAAGTAAAATTCAAGCAAATTTTCATTTTTGGGTGTACTATTCCTTTAATTAAAATGAAGCATCCAATGAACTAACTAGCTAAACCATCATGCTATTGCTACAAAATAAAAAAAATGTTATATTAGTAGTTATGCTACTTCTAGTTAGTTACTGCCCAACACTCCAAACAAACATTACTCTTTCTTTTCTCTCTCTTTCAGTGTGTCCCAAAGATCCCTGTGTAGAGACAGAAAATGTATACGAATATGTGCCTACATTTCACGTATGATGCAAAAGCAGAGAACAAGGGCGAGTGTATGAGGTTAAACAGCTGCTTCCTGTAGGCCTCAATGTGACGTGTATGTCAAGTGTGTTTAGAGCATGAAGTGAATATTGGGAAAACAACTGGACAGCGTCTCTGATAACGCTACAACTGACAGCAAAGAGAGGAGAGAGCAAGGTACAGAGAGGTGTTTGTGTGTATATCTGTGGACATACATATGTCAAACATTTGAACATATCTAATAAATGAAATATGTAATATACAAATAGATCTACAGGAACTACATACTCACCAAACAATGTTAAGTCAAACCAAATATTTTAGCTTCTTTAAAGTACAAGTGAATTACTGGACTGCTTTTAACTAACAAGTCCATTCATCCCTTTAAAAAACTGAAATTCCTATGTATTTTATTTATTTGAAAATTCCATGTATGAAATAATACATTTTGTAAAGAAATTCATAAACAGTATTAATGTGAAGTCATTCATAATTATCAACAAACTAATTTTAATTATTTAAGCTTACGGACCTTTAGATCAAAAGGTTTTTAATTGTATATTTGACTGAAAAGTCTGTCATAATTTATTCATGGTCATGTTGTTCAAACCTATCTTCTGCAGAATACAAAGGAATTTTTAAATAATAAATTAATTAATGAAGAATGGACTTTTCAAGCTTTAAGCATTAAAGCAAATTGGTCTATATAACTTAATTATATTGAAGAAGAAAAAAAGCCCAGGATATTATTTTGTAACTTTTGTTGTCTGTAAAAACTAAGACTATGATGAGAATAAAGGGCATAAAGTAATGCAGGCATTTTTGTGTCTATTAGGACTACATCTGGTCAAATAAACATCAAATAAAAACCAGTCTTTTTTCTTGCACAAAGAGTGCAGGCACAAAGCATGCATTGTATGCAATGACTCAAGCTCACACTGTTTACTAAAACATTCTCTAAAAATGGATTCCTTGAATAACCATAAACTGTAACAGAAACTGTATTTACCCCTTGTGAAAGCTCCTTATATTCTCATGCATATATGAGAAAACGTACATCAACTCGGCTATCATAAGTGCTACATTGCCTGAGGCAAGAGGGACCGGTTTAGTATGCAAATGAATCAAACCTAGTGTATCATTTGACAGGCTGCTCAACATGAGGTAATCATGCTCTGTAGTGACAAAAACATATTTTAAGAGAGTCCAAAAAATTTGAATTACCTGAGGTTATAGTCATTTACAAGTCAGTTCCAGATCTCATACCTAAAAGGCAGAATGCATGAAATGAACCGTTTGGTTCCCCACTGAGAAAACACCAGGAACTTGTGTCTCTGGAGGCCGAAAGGAGGAATTCTTTAACCTGTTTGTAGCTGCTGTATTTAATGCTTAATTTGAGGGCTGTATGTTTATGCCATAAGCATAATCTGTTCATCTTACGTAATTTAAAATGCACAGGTTCCAGGGACAAGCCTGAACCTGGTTACCCAGGTTAAGTCAAGAGAAACTGTTCACTTTAAACAGTGCAATTACGCAACCTGCTGTCAGACAGATATCAAAATGTCAACACTCCACTCTCTTTCTTATAGAATTTCCTACATGGTGGGGATTTGTGAGTTACTGGCATTGCTGTACTATCTACAGTTATGACTAAAAAGTGATTTAATGTCTGTTGATAGACACTCTTCTGGTCACACAGGCTAGTCCAGTGGCTCAGCACCTTTTTCCTCTACCTTTTCAAATTGACAATTTGAGCTACGGATTGCCACCTAGTCTTGAGGACAGTACTTGAAAACATGCAAATATAAACAAATGTAAACAAAGGGCAATATCAGAGGCATCCAAACAATGCAGCAACTCAACTATACACAGCACTGACTCCTCTGAGTTGAGTAAATTGTACCGTAAAACCTATTTCTAAAGCTTTGCTAAATAAATACATAAATAAACACTACAAAAACAGATGTACTCACATTTTTTAGGGTTATCTCATGAATCCCACAATATTCTTATTTCACCACAATGTTAAAACAAACTAAATAAACAATAAGAACTATCATTACTTTAATTTGAAACAATTGCATTATTTCATTCATTATCCTTATTGTATTTTACTTACTGTAATCTGGGGAAAAACATTTTATGTAAATGATCAATTACATGTCATGGTAATGCTTTTAATATATGTAAATTGAAAAGAATGATTCTATTTTAATAATGTTTGCAGAAACATAATGTCACAGTGCAACAATTTTAATGGTTCTAAAACAGTCTTTTCATTTTGTGGTGAAATGTGACCTGGTAATTTTGTAATACGTCTAAAAATTGCACATAGTATTACTAGTATTTCTAAATATGACCCTGAAGGAGGATAACTTGTGTTTATTTGTGCTTGCTATGGTTACAATTTTAACTTGGTGCAATAAATGAATTGCATTCATTATTGTCAAATTCATAATCTGTTGGGAGCTTAAAAGCACATGCGCCAAATATCACAGACGATATCACTGTTATACAAGACTTTGTATATCTGTTCTTTGTGATAATCAGGAGGTTCATGAAAAACTGCACCTTGCCAAAAACAACCTCTAACAATCCCATCACAACAAAAAAAAAAGAGAGAGACTGTTTCTCTAAGCAGCTGGAGGGAAACAATACACCGACATACAACACTTTGCTTTCATGATCCTTAAATGCAAATATACAATTACGGCCAATGTTATGTCACATCGTTTTCTACAGAGCTGTGTTTCTAAGTCTAAGCATCCAAGTTAACTAATTGGTAACTCCGATCAGAGACTGATGGAACATGGAAATTCTGTGTTAAAGTTTGAGTTGGCCAGATTCATTCTCAAACTGTGCCAGCAATATCTTACCAATACCTTTGATCCATATTTGCTGTCCAAAGTAAAGCTCTTTCGTGGGTGGACAGATCTGCTAAATCCCAAAGCGATATTTCTCCCGATTTAGCGCATTGCATATATCCACAGGGATTACCGTCAGTCATCGTGTATCCTTTAAATTCTCTTCTGTTAGGTCAAACCTATTCCTCCACTTTTACAGGCCAAACCCGTATTCCCTCGCACACAGAGAGCTTCAGAGGCCAGACTTACAACAGGGGGTTCAGAGGGGAACACAACCTTTCTATCATGTTAGAAGAGCAGATGTGAACGTTAAGGCTCTTGGCAGGCAGTATACCGAGATAAGCAGCATCAAGGCATGCTTAAATTCAATGTTTGCATAACATTCTACTAAGGTACCTTCATCTGTTTGCTTTTTGAAGACAGCTTAGATATATCCTTCGCTGCCTATTATATCTCAATTCTTTGGCGGTTGATAGAAGGAATAAAATAGAACTTGATAGAGCAAATGAGACTCATAACTGATCATTTAAAAGAATGTCGCTTTAAAGACATTTTATTATGCTCTTTTACAATGTCTTGAATTTGTTTTGGGGGTGTACTAGAACATGCTCTCATGCTTGGTGGTTCGAAAAACGCATTATTTTTTACATAATTTACATTATTACAATACCTTTCTCAACCAGCCGGGCACAAACGGCTCGATTAGTTCCTGGTTTGATGAAGGCCCGCCTTCCGAAAAACTAAATGTTTTGTGATTGGTTAGGTATCCCAGTGCTTTGTGATTGGTGAACAGCTTAGACGGTGTTCAGTACTGCCCCGCCCCTTGCCAAAGCAGCAAGTTCCGTCTGCTCCGGTTTAGTTAAGGATGGCGTCAATATTGCCATATAAATTTGAGCCGGATTCAGACCCAGAGAACATTGAACAAGAGGATCGCGCAAGAACCTTTGCACGCACAGATATTGCAAGACATATTAGAGTGGTAACGTTATTGTTGTTGTTTTTTTTTGGCTAAATCACGTTTTAGATAGGATGTCAACAACCGCTTAAAAATAACTGCATTTACTATGTACAGATAAGTGCATATGTATTATTTTTATTGTTATTTAATTCTAACATTATAACATGAATTGCAGTGAAACTGTAATACAGTTGAATTTATTTATACCATAGTCCAGTGTTTCCCAGGCGGCATATATATGCAAACTCATTCTCTGCTGTTGGAGTGGCAGAGATCAAGGTTTCCCAGGTAACGGCTGTACACAAAGCAGTGCTTCGCTCAAAAAAACACTGCCAATCCAAATTTCTGAAGACAGTCGGTTTCCTTCAGAAATACAGTGATATAAAAACACCCGCACTCAATGTATAGGAAACACTGTAGTCTCATAATTGAAGTGTAAATTCTGCAGATTACATCATTGTCCAGTATTGTACTATCAGCAATTTATTATAAAAAAACGTTTTCATAATTGTAACGTACATATTTACATACATAATTATTCAGGTGCATGTGTAGTAACTTGTGAAAACTTGAGGCTACAGCAGCACTTCTTCGTCGTCGTCTTGTCTGATGCACTCAGCCCACGATCTCGCCCCTCCCCACCCCCCAACCATTCGAATTTCCGTAGGCGGGAATTATTTTAATGATATTCTAATGGGCCGCTTTTTGATATCACAAAACCCGGAAAACAAACGCTGTAGTCCAAACGAGCCGTTCGTTGTAGTTCTTGAAAAGGGATTTAAAAAAAAACGAAATATCTCTCTTTGGAGTGGACTTTGAGATTTGTAAGTTTGAAGATCTTTTTTATGCCCAAACATACACAAAGGGGTATTCAAATACGTCTGTGTGTGCTTACAGAATGTATGAAAACAGTACAGTTAAAGTGACTAACTGGGAGGTTTCCTACGTGACATGATCTCATCCGTATCAGAATTTAGAGTCTTATCGCTAAGAGAGAGGCTCTCAGGCTCTCCTGCGCATTTCTGAGATGCCGTGGAACTTTCTGATGGGTGGGGGGCAAACAGGGCTTCTGTCCAGGTGTCCCTATTGCTGCACTCCACCCCAAATGCTTCCTGAACCTCATCCTACTCCCTTTCTAAGCCCTACACCAGACTTCCCTGCTTTCTGCTTTCCCTCTTTTTCCAGTTGCCGTGCTCTCCCTCTCTTTCTGTCCTAGCTGTCCTCCAAAACTCAGTGGAAACTCTGATTGGAGTTGTGTAGGGTCATGCCTGGCCTTCCTTCCTATCGTCTCACTATTCTTCAGCCTTTATGATTGTCTCCAAAAGGGAAAAGAGGGTCGGTACACAATGTTTTTCACAACAGATGTTCTTGTCCCCTTGTGTCATTTAAAAAAGCATGCATCCACACTACACAATTCATATTACAAGCTGAGCAGAATGACCTTAATGATGTTTGCAACACTGTATAATCTTTTAAAAGACAAATTCCAGAAACTATTAAAAAAGTTCAGGCTCACTGTACTTCTAAACCCCTTCATACTGACCAATGCAAAGCCATAGACAAATGGCTGAAGGTGTCCTGTTGTACATTTTAAGTAGTGTTTTTTTTTTCCACTGGGATTTTAATTTGGCCAGGATACTGGCTATTAGAGACATTTCAGAGTACCAGAGACAGTGACTTTTCTTTTTTCATGTTCATTTGAAGTACTTCATTAGATTCATGTCATTTGCTACTAAGCTATGGACCTCACCCTGAAGCTTTTACCCTTTTCTAAAAGGCATTTCGATAATCTTAAGACCTTCTGAAAGGCATTAGTATGATGTTATGTAGAAACAATTAAAGATATCTCCCACAAACACATGACTGCTCTATGTGTCATCAGCATTCTTAGACTCCAGTTGTCTAGACAACCAAATACAAATCTTGTAGGCAGCAATTTCAGCACTGACTTTTACCATTGAAACCATTTTACAACAATAACATTTATTAATTCTGAGCAGCAGTATTGGCAGAACTGTGTATATTATAGGCAATCATATGTGGTGTGAAAATAATGCTGTATGTGAACTGAAAAATTTATTAGATCTTTTTCATTTTTTCTTGTGCAGGAGGAAAATGAAATCCCTTCAAGTGTCTTTGTGAAGGAACCTGCACCATTACTTGAAGTGGAGGAGAATGCCAACCGTTCTCAAGAGGAGGGCCTTCAGACCATCACCCTCTCCTCGGATGAGGAGCAGGGACCAGAAGAGGATGAAGATGAAATTTTGGCCATTTTGGACCTCGAGAGTGAAAGCAGAGTTGAAAAATCTCGAGCTGAGAAGATCAAGAGCTCCAGCCTGAAGAAAGTGGACAGCCTGAAGAAAGCTTTCTCCAGGCAGAATATTGAGAAGAAGATGAACAAGTTCAGCACCAAGATTGTCTCCCCAGAGCAGCGTGAGAAAATCAAGAAGAGTCTGACACCAAACCACCAGAAGAACCCTAGTGCCAAGAGCTCCTCTTTCAAGGTCTCTCCTCTCACCTTTAACATCAAGAAGAACCGCAGTGGGGACGCCGACCCAGAGGCTGAGGCCTCAGCTCAATCTGAGAGCCCTGTTGCCTCCATTGAACTGGCCCCCATTGAGAGCCCAACTGAAGACCTGTCCTTCAGAGAGGTCCACTCCCAACTTGCACCAGCACAGGAGGAAACAGTAAAGGCAGCTGTGGAAGCAATGGAGAAAGAGGAGGTGCCTAACATCCTGAATGGCACAGCTGAGGTTGAGCTGTCCATCACAGAAGATGTAAGCGAGGAGTATGCTCTTTCTGTGACCCTGCCCCAGGACGCCTCCAAGAAAGAAGTGTCCCACAATGCTTTACAGGGAGACGATGAAGAGGAAGGAGAGCAGGAAGAGGGAAAAGAAAGTGAAGACAGCCCTCTAGCAGCAGCTGCAGGCCAAGCAGAGGGTGTTGCTGTAGGACAAGCATCCTAATGTCCTGACCCTCCATTCCAGCCCCAGGACACCCTCCTAAGCTGAGAAAACACTCTGTCCCTTATCAGTGCCAGCCATCCCCGCCATGAACCCAGACATCTGCCCTGTCCTCTAAGAATACACTTACAATGCAGTCTATTCAAAAGGCAAAATTCATGAACTATATGACATTTGCTTTAAAATCCCATATCACTTTAGTTAGTCCCTAGTCTTTTAGCAGAAATGAATGTGAAAGCAGTCTTATCTGTCCATCTAATCCAACAGTCTGTTACAAACCTTCCACTTGTGAGAAACCATTCCAGCTGGTATTACTGCACACTCTATCTTCCTCTGGTGGTGCCTACCTGTCAGCTGAGAAGGTTGGCAAAGGAAAACAAATCGCTTACAGCCAAAGGAGTCAACGGTCGCCAAGTGCACTCCATCTATCCCATGGACACTTTTTTTAACAGTAGCCTGGTTTTCATCCAATGCATCTCTTCTGGAACAGCCTGTGCACAGCTGAAAGTGATATTGATTTCACGCAACCTAGATTATTTCCAATCTTGGTCCAATTCGGTTTTGTTTTTGAGATTAAACAGCACATATCTACTGCCATGTACTATGTCTGTGTTGATCAAAAATGTGTAATGTACTCAATTTTACATTTTGGTTTTAATCAAGTCACACTATGTATACTGTGAACTCATTAATACAGAGACCAAAAGATGTGAGAAAGCTAGTTGGGAAGTGTTTTGTCCAAAACTATACTAAAAATATAATTTCTGAATTCTAGAATTTTGCTTTGTAGTGGCTAATAAACATTTAGACAACCTTTTTCTTTCCTGAGAACACACCATGCTCACATACATTTGCTTTGAATCATGAATGCAGTTTACATGGGGGATCCTGGTCTTCCCTGAGCTTCACATATGTCTCGGACCATAGTCAGAAAGCATTCCTGCTTTTGATATACGGCTCTTTTCAGAGACCATTTCTCAAGCTCCCGTTGGCATGATGCTGGCTGAGAAACAGGCACTGTGAGGCCAGTTTAGATTACAGGCATATTTCTGAAAGTGATGAAGGATTCGATCAGCCCAGCTGAATGCAAATAAGCCAGAGAAGTGTGGAGATCTGAAAAAGTACAAAAAAAGTGAAAATCTGTTTGGAGTGTTGAACTGAAGTTTCGAAATGTGAGAACTGACTAACACCAAGGGCAAATACCCATTTCATCATTTTAGAATAAATACAATTTACTGATATTTGTGCACACTTTAGCAAAATTTGTCGCTATCATGCAAACCCAGAAATAAAATGGTGCTGTTGAGGGACAGTACTGAAAAATATTTGAGCAATGAAAGTACTTTTTCCTGAAAGTTTGGTCCTTATTAGAATATAAAACATACAAGTAACATATGTATGTCAAATGTATTTTTGTGTTTTAATAGAAATTTTGTTGCTTTCTGCAAATAATTCGAGCATATTTTTAATTTCAGTATTCCAGTGCTGAACAAAAACTTAAGTGTGTATCTTTGCTTTGGGTGGATGTCTTTTTCAGATGTGAAAAGGGATGAGGTTTTACGTCTTTAAAAATATAACAAATTTGAACTAATTTTTGCTTATGCTTGTAATCCCTAATCTTTATTTGCATATCTTTTAAGAAGTTAATTGCGTCAGTGTCTTCATAATATATATGAGAGCTATATGTTGTCTTGGTTATCATATTTTAAAACCATTATGATTCATGCCAAAGAAAAGGCTCAGTTACAGCAGAGACCTCATAACGTTTCTGTGACACCTGTTTACCAAGTTGTTATTGAAGCACGCTCTTTTCAAAATATTCTTTTAATGCAAATAAATAAAGATGTTGGACCATGGCTTTTTGTGTCTGTCTTGTTCCTTAGAATCATTAGTATCCTTTTCAAAGTCATTTTTTAAAGCAATCCGTTTTCATCTGACAGAAATAGCCTCTAACCTACTTTGATCAATACGTTTTCATGTCCAGCCAATTCTAAGTACATCAATATATAAGTGTCTAATTTGAACATGACATGAGTAATTAGGTGGTGTTAAAGGGGTCATGATGCTATTTTAAAGATCATTATTTTGTGTATTTGGTGTAACAGAATATGTTGACATGCTTTAATGTTCAAAAAACACATTATTTTTCAAATACTGTACATTATTGTAGGTCCTCTATGCCCCGCCTCTCTCAAACACATCTTTTTCAACAAAGCCCCCTCCTTTGACAAGTGCAGTCTGCTCTGATTGGCCAGCTGACCCACTGCATTGTGATTGGCCGAACACCACAAGCGCGCGTCGGAAATGTACCGCCCCTTACGATAATCGCAAGCTTCAGCTATCGGCATCGGCCGATAAGTTTTCCTGTTTGGCCGATGCGTTCTTTTATTTTGACCGCGCTGAGAACGGCAGCGCCTGGGCATTTGAAAAAATATGATTAATGCACACAAACTTCCCAGAATACTGCATGCCCTGTTGGTTACAGTGTTTACTTCCTTTTTAATTATATACTTTCCAAGATATCGGCATCGGCAGTCAAAAAAACAATATCGGTCGACCACTCATCAGTAACGAGTCTAATGCTTCTTACCTGCAGTTTCATAGTAATTTGTTGATTTATAACGTCCTTGTCAGTGCATTTTTACCTCTAAAAGAGTTTCACCTTTTACATTTCCTTTATTTAATTCATAACCCTAACCCTAACCCTAAAACAAGCCATTTGCTTGCTCACTAAAATTGCATTTTAGTATAATGATCAATAGATGGAGCGATTACGTAACTCGCATTACTTGTAATGCGTTACCCCCAACACTGTTTATTATTGATAATATTTTTAATCTTGATAATTGTATTCATTTTTTTTATTTGTTCTTTATTATCTTGTTGGTGTAAATATTTGATTTCAGATATGCATCTCTCTTCAAAGGCTGTCTTACACTGTATATTGGAAGAACGGGGGACCTTCAGAAGATCGGAGAGTAAGTCTTCACAGCTGACTGAACTTAAGATCTTTGACACCGAAACAATAACCAGCACTTTCTTGCATCTATCGAAGGTTCTGTATGAATTTCTCAGAAGTGCCAAATTTCAGTGAGCCCAACCCAGAGGTGCTGGCAAAAATCAACCAAATCAACAACACCCAGGTGAGTGCAAAAATACTGCTCAGAGGGCATGAACAGTATGAGCACATAATGAGTGTCTATTTAATCTCTTAACAGGTAAAAACAGAAGCTCATGGCAGCACTCCTAGTATACCGACTCCTGGGCCACCTGCAGGACCTACAGGTTTCTGAATCTTTAGAAAATTGAATGGTTGTTTGACAAATTTGCAAATGATCATGTTTAATTGAACGCTTCTGTTGCCATCCCAGTAATCCAGTGGTTCCCCGCCAGGGGGCCTCAGCATACTTCTCTCTCTCTCTTGATCGATAATTAATTCAAATAAATGCTATAATTCATTCAAATAAAGGTGATCTTACTGCACTATTTTATCTCTAAGTCTGATTTGAAGCGGGCAGAATGCTAGAGCTAACAAAATGACGAAAATAACCGTCATTTTTACCCTTCCAGTCAAATATTGCGCTGCAAACATCATTAACAGCTTTAACTTGTGAATGCTGGCAAATGACCAAGGTATAAACGGGATAATACACGGCTAGCTGTGCATTAAACGATTTTGGTGTATTCACACCTGTCTTGTTTGGTTCGACTGAATCGAACTCAAGTTCGTTTCCCCTCTTGGTGCGGATCTTTTGGGCAGGTGTGAATACAGCAATCGCACTCGGGTGCGGACCAAACAACCTTACCGAGACCCAGCTGAAGAGGTGGTCTCGGTCCGCTTCCAAAGAACTCTGGTGCGGTTGAATGGATGAACCAATGAATGGATGACCTCAAGCACACGTGTTGTTTTGTTTACAATTGCTGGTTCACTTGCAAAAAGAGCAATGTGAAAGTGAACCGCACCAAACAAACAAAAAAAATCAACATTGTATTTGGTCCGGACCAAAGCAAGTGAACTAGCAGACTTTCCTGGTGTGAATACACCCTTTAAATACACTTTGCCGAGGGTGGTTCTTGGCCTCCACGTTGTGCATTAAAATCGTTTGATGCACAGCTAGCCGTGCATTATCCCTTACTTATACCACCTCTGAGCAGCATTAAACAATCTGTGTAAATCTAAATGCCTCTTCAGAAGCATTTCTGTGCCACCTTTGCAGGTGTAAATTTGTCATCAGATTGTCTTAATGGGTGGTTCTTGGCCAGAATAAGCTGTAATATGGACCATCCTTTTCTCTTCTCACAGCAAACGGCTCTGCTGTGTTTTTTCCCTTCTCCTGTCCCCCGAGAGCCCTCCTATGGTGCAGGTGGTGCACGTCATTTGAACCGCAGTCATTGGAACAGTGGCAGTGCTTCTCCAGTTCCAGGTGGAGAACAGGGATCAAAACCCACGGTCACCATCACCAATGGACGGGATCCTCGCCGAACCCTGAAGAGATGAGAGCATATTTGTAGCTACTTTTGTTTGTCACCCTAATTGATGGGTTATTTGATTAATGAATTATATTAACCTTTTCTAGATTGAGATTTTGCAGAATAAAGTATAAATAAAGTCACTTAAAATCATTATGCTTGTCATATTGATTCTTTTTTTTTTTTTTCTTTTTTTTGAGTTTGCACACAGTCTATGAAATCAGATGATTATCATCACTTTTTCTTGTTGGTGTATATAATGTCAAATATCACACTATGGCACTAAGGACTTTGAATATCATCTAACGGAGCCATTTATCACAAAGTGATGGTGCACTCAATGTACAGTCATGGCCAAAAGTTTTGGCAGTGACCAATTTTGTGTTTTGCAAAGTTTGCTGCTTCAGTATTTGTAGATTATTTTCCCGCATGTTTCCATGGTATACTGAAAAATAATGATAAGCATAAGTTTTAACGGCTTTTATTAGCAAAAAAAAAGAGTCAATATTTACAGTGTTGACCCTTGTTTTTCATAACCTCTGCAATTCACTCTGGCATGCTGGATATTAGCTTCTGGGCCAAATCCTGACTGATGGCGATCCATTCTTGCCTTCTTAGTTTTTGGAGTTGATCACAATTTGTGGGCTTCTGCTTGTCCACTCGCCTTTTGAGGACTGACCACATGTTCTCTATATGGGACTGAGATCTGGGGAGTTGCCTGGCCACGGATCCAAAATTTCATTGTAATAATCTTTGAGCCACTTCTTTATCACTCGCTTTGTGACATGGTGCTCCATCATGCTGGAAAATATACGGATCATCACCAAATTGCTCATGGATCGTTGGAAGAAGTCGCTCTTGCAAAACGTTTTGATACCATTTTATTCATGGCATTGTTTTTGGGCAGAATTATGATAGAGCCCACTCCCTTGGTTGAAAAGCAACCCCACACATGGATGGTCTCAGGATGCTTCACTGTTGGCACAACACAGGACTCATTGTAGCGTTCACCTATTCTTCTCCAAACAATTGATTTTCCAGATGTCCCAAACAGTCGGAAGGGAGCTTCAGAGAAAATAACTTTGCACCAGTCTTCTGCTGTCCAATCCTTGTACTTCCTGCAGAATTTCAGTCTGTCCTTGACGTTTTTCTTGGAGAGAAGTGGCTTCTTTGCTGCCCTTCTTGACACCAGGCCGTTGTCCAAAAGTCTTGGCCTCACTGTGCGTGCAGATGCTCTCACACCAACCTGCTGCCATTCCTGAGCAAGCTCTGCACTGAGCTGACTCCTCAGGAGGAGACCGTCCTGGCGCTTGCTGGACAATCTGGGACATCCTGAAGACTTCTTCATTGCAGTCGAACCTCTCTCCTTGAAGTTCTTGATGATCCGGTAAATGGTTCTTTCAGGTGCAATATTCTTTGTAGCAATTTCCTTGCATGTGAGGCCATTTTGATGCAAAGCAATGATGGCTGCATGGGTTTTTTTTTTTTGGAGGTAACCATTGCTAACAAGAACACAATGATTGGAAGCACTTCTTCCCTCCTTTTATAGCAATCAGTCTGCTAATTAGTATGACAGTGATTAACCTGACTAGTACTCATTCACACTTTCACATGTGCTGCTGATATGATTAGTCAATTAATGTTAGCTGGTCATTTTGTGTCAGGATCAAAAACAGTGAAATTTGTTTTTTTTTTGTGAAAAGTACATTTTTTGGCCAATTAAGTCTTATCTAAGGCAGATGCACTTATTTAAAATGCATCTGATCACTCTACACAATAATCTAGAAACAATGTGAATGAACACCACAACAGCCTAAGCAGCAAACTTTGCAAAATACAAAATTTGTCACTGCCAAAACTTTTGGCCATGACTGTATATTAAACTGAGGTGAGAATGATCTCTGGAGTTGGGAAGGTGTAGCTGCATATTTTAAATTAAGGCCCTAAAAACGGAGTTAAAAATAAAAGTTGCAAAAATATTGAATACATCTCTAGAAGTGTTTATGCCAGCTACTGTTGTTTTTCATTATGCAGGGTTTTTCAAGTGGTCTACTGGTTAGTAATGTTTGGTTTGGGCTTCTTTCATTATCATTATTTCTTTATTTAGTCTAGCAGCTAATGCATTAAAGTTTGGCAACTTGTAATGTATCAATGCAAAAGTGCAGTGGTGTATAAAATACCTGAAAGCCATACTCAAGTAAAAGTACAGATATCTTACCAGAAAATGATGTTGGTGGAAGTTGAAGTCACCGTTTAGAATATTACTTGAGTAAAAGTCTTAAAGTATGTGATATTTATTGTACTTAAGTACGAAAAGTATTTTTAAAAATCTTAAACGTACTTAAGTATTGAAAGTAAAAGTACAAGTAAATGCAAAATGGAAAAGCAGCAAATAAATATATATAAAAAATGTTCATACACAGCTTGAGTAGCAAGATCGTGTTCAGTTTTAACTCTTTCTTCCATTTTGTAATTTTGGGTAAGAATAAGAAGTGTTATATATTTTGCTTACTTGTGTACTTACATTATCCCAAATGTTTCGAAGAATGTTTAAATCCAGAGAAATAAGCAATTTTAACTAGTGACACGGACCGTGTCCATAGTGTCATTGTGTCGCCTGCCAATGACGTCATAACCCCTCGATTTCCGGTTTTGTTTTGTAGAAAACATGGAAACACCAAAGAGGCTTTAATATGTTGTGCGTTTTAATAGACCGGTGACGACCGCACAGAGTAGCATTATAACAGAACTTACAAATGTATCTAGTATGATAAAACAGCGCTGCTTCCCCCCCCCACGACATACTCCCGACCGGAAGGAGCGGAAGCGGTCAACTGTGGCATAATAAAAGCTCCGCTGCTTTCGAGCTGTGTGTCGCGCTCATTCAGTGGCCTCGTTTCGCTTCGACGGCTTTCCGCCCCACCCTGCTTCATTCTACTAGTTAATAAATCATTAGCTCATCCATGAACATGATTTCATCCCGAGTCCCGTCGGATTGCATCGGCTGTGGGGATGAAGACGACAACTCCCATGATTCCACACTCAGTCATGGCGTCATCAAACTACGCCA
>NW_015557102.1:36655-40958 GCF_001515605.1 Sinocyclocheilus anshuiensis | reverse complement strand
CGCCATTGTCTCTTTGTTTATTTTGAATACGCGCCCTCTAGCGGCGAAAATTACATATTGTGCCTTTAACTACTCATGCAATTCATTCATAAACAAAACGGTTGCTAACAATATTCTTTTGCTTTTGTGCTTAACCATTTCACTTCCAATCAGTGTCTCTATTTTCTCCTTAACAGAGAATAAAAACAGCAAGAAAACAAATGTGGATATCCATCCCTGATTTGCATGTCTCTTGATTCAGAAGAGTATTTTCTTTTATCTGTTTGTGCAATTACACTAACAAAAATACACAGTATTATAGCCTTGTTGGATTCTCATTAAAAAGGGTGTAGAGGGCTAAAGGTTTATTTGGTTATAGAACAGCATTTCTTTCTCTCTGCACTATTTCAGTACAACATGTACAACTATTTCAGCACACACTGATTTCCTGCAGTGGGAAAGGTGGCAGAGAACTACTAACATAAGAAAATAGTTTTTTAATCATATTTGACAATGACTGATGTGAAAAGATTTTTTTTTAAAAATAATCAAAATTCTGTCATAATTCACTCATCTTCATGTGGAACAAAAAAAAAATGTACACACCAAAAAATATCCATATGACCAGTGATCAATAATCCAAGTTCTTGAAAGCTTTGTGAGAAACAGACCAAAACATAAATATTTACTGATAGTTAAAGGGGTCATATGATGCTTTTTTAAAGATCATTATTTCGATAAGTCGATATATTGATTATTGCCACAGGCCTACTTGTAACACTCCAAAGAGAAAGGAAAACTTGAAATCGCATCATATGACCCCTTTAAGTGTTTTCACCTAGACCTAAAAATGGTGCATCACATTCGGTCACTAAAAACATTGTACAGTTAATGAGAAGTATTTATGACTTTTGTACTGGACAAACAGAAATATTATGACTGAATAACAGCCTAAATTACAGTCTGAGATCATATGGGGGTGAGTTTATAATCACAGAATTTTATTTTTGAGTGAATTAAAACATTATAAATGATAAAGAACTGCACATACAGTAATTAAGGATATCTGAGTAAAACATCTTCCATACAGTATTGTGATGATTTTGTTGAAAAAATAAAAAAATGATGACGACAGTTGTAACATTTCATACAATTACCATCAAACCCCTCCTTGTGGAAAAAAATGCAGACTCTCAGAAGTGAGGCAGGATGAATGCATTGGCATAGGCTGAAACTGATCTCTTAAGTCTTGTAGGGTACAAATATTTGCTCTGGGAATGAATTGCATATAAAAGGGCAAAGAAAGTGTGCAAGCTTCAAGAAATCTCAGTGATAGTGATATTTCCACTTAAAATTAAGTCATGGATCAGCATCCCGTGCCCAAAGAATCATATTTTTCACAGGCTGGGTTTCCTGGTCAGCACTTTCCCATTGTTTTCGGTTTGGCTTCCTTGCTGTGACTCAGTGGGGCAGTCTCTTCCATGGCACCTTAGCGGCCTTAGTGAAGGTTTTGAGGACCAACAGGCAGCTCTAAAGTGGCTGTTCGCAGGGTGGGTTACCTGAACACTCCCACACTGATTGATAAGGCCACCTCTGGTTTCCGGTTTTTAGTTGGGCCCGAATTCTTGGACCCAATGTCTTGTGAATAGTCTCCAGTGGCAGGACGCCCCCTAGTGGACAACTAAGGGTTAGTAAGACTTTTTAATGTTTTTTGAAAAAAAAAAAAAATCTTAAGCTCACCAAGACTGCATTTATTTGATCAAAAATACAAAGTATGTAAGAAAATACATAAAATACATATTATTACCATTTAAAATAACTGTTTTATATTTTAATATATTTAAAAACGTAATTTATTCCTGTGAAGGGAAAGCTGAATTTTCAGCAGTCTTCAGTGTCACATGATCCTTCAGAAATTATTCTACAATGTATATGCATGAATTATTCAATATCATTACTTTTATCAATGTTGAAAATAGTGGTGCCACCTTTTGTGGAAAGCTTGATACTTTTTTGTCAGGCAGTTCAAAAAGTAGAACAGCATTAACAGTGTCTTTATAAATTAATTTAATGCATCCTAGATGAATAAATATACTAAATAAAAATGTATATATTACTGAAAAAGACCAAATGTTGCAGCATTTATTTTTTACTACATATTTAATCAAATGAAATCAGCAAACACTGACAACCCTATATCTTGTAATATTGGAGAGTGACAATAAGAACAAAACAAAAGGATGCACCTTGTGTTGTGATTCGCTGTGATTCTCTGCTGACCAATCTCATCTTCCAGAATGGTGAATTCTTTATTATTGTCTATTAGCAGATTCTACACACATGCAAATACAAAACCAAAAAAGTGAGTGAGTAAGGCATTGCTGAAACCCCCCAGCAATGTGGCGAATGTGATATTGCACTGTTAAATAACTTTAAAGCAATTAAAGTTATAATAACACAAAAGAGGGTACAAACATTTGGGAACGGCTTATCTATTTGCCTAGAATTTCAAACATAGTTTCTACAGCTTCCCAACAGTATTTAAACAAGATTTTAAAATTTACCTTGACACCTATAATATCTCCATCTTTCAGGTAGAAGGGAGCAGCCTGGAGACTCTCAGCTTTCCTCTTCTTCTTTCTTTTTGAAACATGTTGAGTCTGGGATTATTCAGAAGTTATTATTCAAGTATACTCAACTCTCGCCTAAAATATACGGTATTCCCATTTTCACTCTCTTTTCTCACCCAGTTGGAAATGGGCATCCAGGTGTGTTTGTCAGGCAGGTGTTTAGCCAGGAGCAGGTTGTCAGGAGTGAGACCGTACCTGGAGGCCAGAGTAGCATACAGGCCCCTGGGGGTGCCGTCCCGCCCTACGTCCCACAAAAACTCCTCAGAAGGATAATACGCCTTCTCTCCTGGCACCCCCATCTGAACCCTCAGCAATAAATCCTTCAGGCTGCACAGATAAAGAGAAAAGAATGATAGGTGTTTTTTTCGAACTGCAAAACACAGTTTCAATCTTCCATGGATTCGATCAATCGCCTCTTTATCTGTATTGCTCTCAGAAAGTCTCACCCCAGGTCCTCCTCACCCCATCTGAACCCTCAGCAATAAATCCTTCAGGCTGCACAGATAAAGAGAAAAGAATGATAGGTGTTTTTTTCGAACTGCAAAACAGTTTCAATCTTCCATGGATTCGATCAATCGCCTCTTTATCTGTATTGCTGTCAGAAAGTCTCACCCCAGGTCCTCCTCGTTCATCAGCCTCTGAACACACACCTCCGCCCCATTCCCCAGCTTCAGCTTCCTACAGGAAAAGAAGTTTGACTTCAACCCTATATACAATGAAAAGTTTCACATGCTTTTTCCACATCAAAGCACCATTCATGAGCAAGAAGGAAATCCAAAGCTATCAACCTGAGTGTCTGCTGGTTTCCTCTGAGTATCCTGGACAGTTTCTTGCCCTCTAGCAGCCATACACGCAGAAACGCAGGACTGGGCACACACACATCCTGAAGTGCCGGTAGAGTCATCATCTACAAGAACACAAATGTGGCTTTTATCAAGGGATGATGGGTGCAGTGGTTATACTGATCTGATACAGCATTGCTCATTTTACTTGCACTGTTACACTGCAGCCAAAAGCTTACACTACTGTTCAAAATTTTGGGGTTTTTGAAAGAGGTCTCTTATGGTCACCAAGGTCATTTGTTTGAACAAAAATAGTAATTTTGTGATTATTACAATTTTAAAGAAAATGTCTGTTTTCAATTTATTCTTGTGATGCAAAGCTGAATTTTCAGCATCATTACTCCAGTCTTCAGTCACATGATCCTTCTGAAATCATTATACTATGCTGATTTGGTGCTTTCTTACTGTTATCAATGTTGAAAACAGTTGTGCTGAATAGAAAATAAAACATTATAGAAATCCTTGCTAAATAAAAGCATTTTTTTCCCAATATATAAATGAATAAATCACACTGACCTCAAACCTTTGAATGGTAGTGTACAGTACTTCTTTCTTCACTAGCTTCTCTACCTTTTCTTTCAATTATTTAATTATTAAATGAGTGATGGGTGATAAGTGTACTCATAAAAGGTGAAGTGTGTAACATTTTTGATGTTAAAATAGTTTCTCTTATTCCAGTTTAATGTGTAGAGTGCTGTCAAACGATTAATCGCGATTAATCGCATCCAAAATAAAAGTTTTTGGGAAAAAAAGTGACGTGACATGTGGCCAAGTATGGTGACCCATACTTGGAATTAGTGCTCTGCATTTATCCCATCCTAAGTGCACACAAACAGCAGTGAACACACACAC
>NW_015557102.1:35411-36321 GCF_001515605.1 Sinocyclocheilus anshuiensis | reverse complement strand
ATATTTAATATATAAACAACATTTTTCTTAAATATATACATGCATGTGTGTGTATTTATATGTACTAGGGGTGGAACTGTTCAACTTACGGTTCGGTTTGTATCACGGTTTTAGAGTCACGGTTTCGGTATGGTTCGTTATGTGCTATGTTTAGGCAAAAACTATACTGTCAAATAAAAAAAAGAAAATAAGAATAATCTATAGACAGCACAAATAAATACCTTGCACAGTTTAGATGCAACCCTAATTAATAGGGGTGGAACGGTTCAACTTACTCACGGTTCGGTTTGTATCATGGTTTTAGAGTCACTGTTTCAGTACGGTTCGGTATGTGCTATGTTTAGGGAAAAACTATACTGTCAAATAAAAATAAAGAAAATAAGAATAATCTAACTACAAAGCAACAGCACAAATAAATACAATAGAGTAAAGATACAAATAAAATAAACTGTGATTTTCAGGTTTTTTAGGTAGGTCTAACATTAGTTTAAAGGGACAGAAATAGAATAAAGTAATGAAATGTAAAACAGCATTGCATATTTGACTGTATAAATTAAAGATTAATCTTTATTAAAGTTACAAAAGTTATTCAATCAAGAGCAGTGAGTGATTTCTTTGTTGTTGCTGTTTGATTAATATTAATAAAGTGCTGTCACTTTAAGACACTGTAAGTACGTTCAGCCGGCTATGTCTGCTATAGGATACTTACCAAGACGGGCATTTTGACAATTTTTGTGTGAATTTGTCAATTTAAACACGATACTTCAGAGAAAGCTTAATGTTCCACCCCTAGTAATTACGTAAGTTCCGTTAAAAGCATTAGCTTTGTTGTTTTGCTAATACTTCAAAATGAACCTGTGAATGTCTGTGGGTGAGCACGTCTTCGCCATTCAAAATAAAAAAGCGCACT
>NW_015557102.1:33464-33723 GCF_001515605.1 Sinocyclocheilus anshuiensis | reverse complement strand
TGCCTTGCTCAAGGGCACCTCAGTCGTGGTATTGAAGGTGGGAGAGAGCGCTGTACATTCACTCCCCCAACCTACAATCCCTGCCAGTACGAGACTCGAACCCCCAACCTTTGGGTTACGAGTCCGACTCTCTAACCATTAGGCCATGACTTCCCCTTTTTTTTTTCTTTTTTTTTTTAAGTGACGATAATTTATGCATTTAGCAGACACTTTTATCCAAAGCGACTTACAGTGCATTCAGGCTATACATTTTTTACCA
>NW_015557102.1:29718-30915 GCF_001515605.1 Sinocyclocheilus anshuiensis | reverse complement strand
CACTGATACAGTACGTTCAGCCGGCTATGTCTGCTATAGGATACTTACCAAGACGGGCATTTTGACATAATTTTTATGTGAATTTGTCCATTTAAACACAATACTTCAGAGAGAGCTTAATATTTGCGCGCGGGTTTGCGCGCTTCGGATGAGCGCACGCACAAATCTTCTCACTGACTGCACGTGCGAGCTCGCGTCCTCTGGCTCTTAAATGTTTAAACTGGTAAAGCTTAAATGAGTTTAGCTTAAACACAGATAACGTGTGTTGTTCAGGTCTCACCTGTGCGCGCGCGCTATCAGTACCTGGGTGATGGTATTCCAGCATACGGCATTCGCATTGAACAAGAGTGAATGCTTTGTCCACGTTTTTTTTTTTTCATCACTGTTGTTGTAATGTATTGGTAAGCCAGAATGCACATCCATCAACAGAAACATATATTAGCCTAACCCTGTTTGTTTTATGTGTTATTTATAGCAAACCATATTACAGATGCGTTGTCAGATTTAAGTTGAACCACGGTCCTAGCGCGTGCCGAACCGTGTGTGGAGAACCGTACAGTTCGATTTTTTTCCACGAACCGTCCCACCTCTACTTTCTATGGTGTTATTATTAGTTGAGTGTTATAACTAGAGTGTTATAAATAGTTGCTTGGCACTTATTATGTGGCTGCTAGGGTTTTCCTGGTGATTACTTGGCAATTGTGAGGGTGCTCTGGCTGGTTGCTAGGCAGTTGCAGGCCAGTTTGGATGCTATAGTTGTTTTCTAGGGCATTAATAAGTGGTTGCTAAGGTGTTCTGATTTGTTCTTAGGGTGTTATGAGTAGTCTACCATGGAGAACCGTACGGTTCGATTTTTTTCCGCGAACTGCTCCACCCCTAATATGTACATAATAAATATACACAGCACACATACATATATCATGTAAACAAAAACTATTATTTTGGATGTGATTAATCGCGATTAATCGTTTGACAGCACTAAATATGCCATTTTGTAGGCTGCCTTTCCGAGTAAACTAAAAGTATAGGGAAATGAACCAAACAGAAAGCACCACACATTAAGTAGACAAGTACAGTAGTGCTGTCAAACGATTAATTGCGATTAATCGCATCCAAATTAAAAGATTTTGTTTACATGATATATGTATGTGTGCTGTGTATATTTATTATGTATATATAAATACACACACACGCATG
>NW_015557102.1:0-26667 GCF_001515605.1 Sinocyclocheilus anshuiensis | reverse complement strand
AGCTCGCGTCCTCTGGCTCTTAAAAGTTTAAACTGGCAAAGCTTAAATGAGTTTAGTTTAAACACAGATATCAACATGTGCTGTTCGGGTCTCACCTGTGCGCGCGCGCTATCAGCACCCAGGTGATGACGGAATAAATGACTGCTCATATTCCAGCATACGGCATTCGCATTGAACAAGAGTGAATGGTTTGTCCACTTTTTTTTTCATCGCTGTTGTTGTAATGTATTGGTAAGCCAGAATGCACATCCATCAACAGAAACATATATTAGCCTAACCCTGTTTGTTTTATGTGTTATTTATAGCAAACCATATTACAGATGCGTTGTCAGATTTAAGTTGAACCACGGTCCTACCTTGGAGAACCGTACGGTTCGATTTTTTTCCGCGAACTGTTCCACCCCTAATATGTACATAATAAATATACACAGCACACATACATATATCATGTAAACAAAAACTATTATTTTGGATGTGATTAATCGCGATTAATCGTTTGACAGCACTAAATATGCCATTTTGTAGGCTGCCTTTCCGAGTAAACTAAAAGTATAGGGAAATGAACCAAACAGAAAGCACCACACATTAAGTAGACAAGTACAGTAGTGCTGTCAAACGATTAATTGCGATTAATCGCATCCAAATTAAAAGATTTTGTTTACATGATATATGTATGTGTGCTGTGTATATTTATTATGTATATATAAATACACACACACGCATGTATATATTTCAGAAAAATAGGTTATGTTTACATATTAAATATATTTATTTATAATATAAATTGTATGAATATAAATATAAACATGTAAATACATGTAAATATTTTCAACATATATACTGTATGTATGTGTATTTATATATACATAAATATACACAGAACACACACACATTATGCAAACAAAAACTTTCATTGTGTATGTGATTAATCGCGATTAATCGTTTGACAGCACTAAAGTACAGTTTTGGCAGCTTTTCTTGAAGCATATAGATATTAGAATAAACTGTTCTTTAAAAAAAAAACAAAAAAAAAAACGAAACGTGTACATGTAGAAACTGTCCAACAGATTTAGCTATTTTTCCTTTAAAACATTAAATAAAAACAGATAAGAGATACATTTGGATTCAGGAATCATCTGACCATTTATCAAAGAAATTAAAGTCAGTAAATAACAAATACAATATAGATAGATTTTTTAAAAAGACTGTTCCAGTGCAAACGCTGTAAACTTTGTACACTTTGATGCTGTTGTTTGTATATTTTGTGTCATCTAGTGTTATAATATAAACATACACAATGGTGATTATCAAAACCAAATTATCACACAAAATCAGGACCTGTGCTGTTAGGATTATGTGGGGAAAGTGTTGGGAAACATTTCTGCAATTACACACTTCACCTTTAAGTTATCATTATCAGTTGAAATCATTAACGCTGTGAGTAGTGATTGCCAACCTGAGTCTTGAGATCATCAAGTGAAGCCTCCTCTGATATCTCCACATGACCAATGAATCTCATCTCTGATCCAGACCCCTCTGAAACACCAGGACACACACATATAAACAAGCACAAACCAGAGATATTGCCCAAGCAGTCATGATCTGACAGAAAGAACATGAATCTCACTTGGTTTTTAGAAAATGTGCTAAAAGTCGAACCTGTGGTGAGCCCCTCAATGCTCAGGGACTCTTCTGTGTGATTCAGCTCTGGAACGCTGGAGCTGTCAATCGCGTCTATGTACATCTTCACAGACAGTTTGAGGTAACCCTGAAATTGAGATAAGATGAAAGACAGCTGTTTGAAAAGTTTCTACATAAGAAATCATCCAAAACTGAAAACAAACCTTTGGAGGCAGTCGCCCCTCCACCAGCACCAGTGTGTCCCCATGAATGACCTTTGCTTCTTTCAGAGATGCATTCTGGGAGACGAGAGCAAACAGGAGTCAAATATTTTAAATCATAGCAAACTGAGAAAGAGATTAGTGGATTAGTATTCATTTTTAGAGATTATTATGTACGATACCTCATCCATAAGTGGCTCTCCAATTTCCTCACACCAGTCCACTCTCCTTAAGTGCCACGACTCACCTAGAGAGAGAAACAGGTTTCATTAATAAATCTGAGAAAGCTAGACGAGTTAAATGTGCCATTAAAAAGCAAACATTTGAATGATTTTACCATCAAGTTTCGCCATCTGCAACATTTCCGTAAGGCACTGGAATAAGAGGAACAAGCATTTTTAAACACTTTTTTTTAGAACAGCTAAAATTTCATATAAAATCCAGAGAGTTCACCTCTTTGACGGTTAGAGACTCCTCTACAATAATCTCTAGCTCCTGACCAACTGAGGGCGCTAGACCAACACTGAAGTACAAGAACAACTGCATAGAGAAAAGATATTTTCTCATTACAGAAAATTTGTGATATGCATTCTGCATCACATTCACACATGCGCAAATTGTATGAACACACCTGTGTTGCTGTTGGCACTGGTCCGGGACACAGGTAGAGTGAAGTCATCAACCTGATCCCTGCATCCCGAACACTCAAATGCTCATGCACTGGAACACACAGAAACCCATTTAGCATGTAAACCTTTAGAGGGATCACATTAGCAGTGATGCTGATGACTGTTTTGAGAAGATACCTGGAGGTAAATGTTTTCCAGTTCTATCCATTTGCCTCAGACAACATTCAACACCTAAACACAGAATATAAAAAATATGATTCTGATCTGAACACAAAGGGAGACAAAAGCTCTTCCCTGATGAACATACACTAATTTCTGCTTGTCAATTTTAAAATATCACAAAATTGAAAAGCTTTTTTTCTAGGCAATGCTGATACAGAGAAAAACATCATCAGAAAACTTATAAGAAGTTTAAACAGAACAACGTATCAATAAAAAAGGCTAAGTACTATTGAGCATTTCCTTGTTAATGAGCATTATTGTCTATTACTAGATACTATTGAGTATTATTTATTATATATAGTGTTATTACCACTGAGCTCATCCTGTAAGCGAAGTTCCTCAAGAGCTTTTTCCTTCACCTCCGCCAGCAGCTGCAAGAGAGCAAATCAAGACTACAATCTGAACTGGGTACAACACAGTATTAATGTCAACTAAAATAAAGTAATAAAATTCATTTTCGTGAACTGACACAAAACTGAAATAAAATAAATATTAGATGTACTAAAATTACTAAAACTGAAACTGAATTAAAAATAAATTAAGACTAAATATAAATGTAAAAACAAAAAACTAATAAAAATGACAAAAGCACAAATGATTAAAACTTAATTATTTCAAAATGATTATTCAATTATTATTATTACAAAATTATTAATGATTATAATAGTATATAAATAATTCCAAAATAACACAGTGTGTGTCTGTACATGCATGTTTTCATTCTTACCATGTTCCCTGAAGCTGAGACTTTACTCCTTTTCTTCCCCTGCTCCTCCTCCGCCTCTTCCTCCTTCATTCCACTCTGTGGGCAAAACTCCACCTGCAGCCAGCGGCAGTCTGAGGGCGTTGTCACAGTAACCATGTCACCGCTGAGGCTGAAGATACTGTGGAAAATCATGGTCCTTCCTTATTATATCATGTATGCAGTATGTATTTTATTCTCTAGTATCTGTGTTGTGCTACTTTTAAAAGCATCACAGTATTGCATTAATGTCATCACAACATCAATGTCATAACTGTTATTAATGTAATTACATTAGACAAGTTAAGCCATTTTTAAACAGACACCTGATGTCAAAATATGTAAATTAGACTGTATAAATTGCATTAACTGTACATTAACTGACAGTCACCACTGATAAGTTACTACTAAATATATTGTAGAAACTTAATTTTCTGTAAAGTTGCTTTGCAACGATTTGCATCGTGAAAAGCGCTATACAAATAAACTTGAATTTAATTAAATTGTATTAATAATAATAAAACCACAATAGAAAAAAATCACTAGAAACATTTCTGAATACCTTTTTTATATATTTTGCTCTTTATTTTATTACTGACTGTTCACTTTCAGTTAAATGTTTATTTCAAGGAAAATTATTGTTTTGTTTCGTTCATTTTCCAAACATTTCCATTTTTGTTCATTTTTGGGTGAACTAACCCTTTAAACTTAAAAAAGACCACTCTCTTGTGTAGGCGCATTCGACAGTTAGCAGAAGCTAGAGAATAGGGTTTATAAAGCTTTAAATACAGATATTTTTCTTACAAAAATGCATCAGTTAACTTCAGAAGGCCTTTATTAACCATTTCTAGGATCACTTTCTATGATGGATGGACGCACTTTTTTGGGGCTTCAAAATCTTGACCCACATTCACTGACATTATAAAGCTTGGAAGAGCCAGGACATTTTTTTAATATAACTCCAATTGTATTCGTCTGAAAGAAGAAAGTCATATATACCTAGGATGGCTTGAGGCTGATTATATCATGGGGTAGTTTTAATTTTTAGGTGAACTATCCCTTTAAATAGTTAAAAGAAGTGTGTTTAATATAAACGTTTGCTGTGTTAAAGGGTTAGTGCACTCAAAAATGAAAATTCTGTCATTAATTACTCACCCTCATGTCGTTTCAAATCCGTAAGACCTTCGTTCATCTTCGGAACACAAATTAAGATATTTTTGATGGAATCTGAGAGCTGTCTGACCCTGCATAGACAGCAACGCAACTGAAATGTTCCCAAGTCCAGAAACGTAGCAAGGAGATCGGTAAAATAATCCATGTGACATCAGTGGTTCATCCGCAATTATACAAAGCTACGAGAATACTTTTTGTGTGCAAAAGAAACAAAAATTACGACTTTATTCAACAATTCGTCTCCTCCGCATCACCCTGGTGCCATTTTGGAGAGTATCAGTTGGACGTAAACAATGTATGCTGTTCTGTGTCCCATCCGCCTCTTTTCCATCTGCTCAGCACTGGGAGATGACTGTGATGCATTTGGAAAATCTCAGAATCGATCCACAAATCGTGACGCATCGATTTATTATTCCGGCCCTACCAAATAATATAAAGATTTGTAATACAATATATTTTTCCAAAACATGTGTGATGCAGCCATGTGCACTTACTAGCCCATCTCATTCTAGCATTTAATGTTGAAGACTCTATTCTACAAGCCTCTGAAGGACTGGACTAGGAAACTAGTCACGCCAGATCTGTTTCCTACGTTGTTGTGATTTGATCCAACGTAGGAAACAGATCCGGCGTGACGCAGCTGACACAGAACAGCATACGCCGTTTACGTCCAGCGGATACTCTTCAAAATGGCGCTACAGGGTGACGCGGAGCAGACAAATTGTTTTTTTTTCTCTTTTGCGCACAAAAAGTATTCTCGTAGCTTCGTATATTTGCGGATGAACCACTGATGTCACATGGATTATTTTACAGATCTCCTTGCTACGTTTCTGGACTTGGGAACATTTCAGTTGTATTGCTGTCTATGCAGGGTCAGACAGCTCTCAGATTCCATCAAAAATATCTTAATTTGTGTTCCGAAGATGAACGAAGGTCTTACGGGTTTGAAACGACATGAGGGTGAGTAATTAATGACAGAATTTTTGGGTTTTTGCTGCTTTTACCTGCTGTCTAGTTCCTCTGGCTGCAGTAGCAGTAGAGCGTCCCCATCCTTCAGAGACAGCTCTCTCAGTGTCCTCAGCATGTCTCGAGGTGGGAAAATCCTCCACCCACTCGCCCCGCCCCCATTGGCCCCTGGACGGCTCTGCTCCTGGCACAGAAAGGCCTCTTGAGGCCCTAGAGCCTCGAGCACTGTACCCAGAGTGGCCCCACCAGCAAAGCCCTTCATGGAACACACCAGACCGGACCCATCAGTGTCTTCGACCCCTGACCCATCCCCACATCCCAGCTCCTCCACAGAGGGATGCAACACAGTGAGCAAAACAGGCTCCCATTCCATGCCAGTTTTCACCGCCACACCACTGACCTGAAAGAAAGAGAGGGAAAAGGAAAACATCAATTTGGGTTTAACGATTATAAATTGCAATCCACATACATCTCTTTTGCACCAACGAGAGGAAAACTCGTGAGGCACTGTGTTTATTTGTGGGCAAGTTACGTAGTATCACAGTCAGTTACATCAGTATCCAACTTATATGTCAGTGGAAACGTGGACCAGTTAAGCAGAGCACCGACTACAACACTTTGATAGAAAAGGGATATTATAATTTCTTTTAACAGATGAAGTAGGTGCCCACCTTTCTTCCATTCCACACAAAGAGATCAGAGCCATTAGACACACCCGCACTATACAGGGATATCTGGTCATCTGAAACAACACGAGAGAAATAAATAATAATCCAGAATCAATAATCATGTACATTACTGCTGAAAAGTTTGGCATCAGTTAGATTTTATAATGTTCTTTTAAAAAAAAGTCTATTATGTTCACCAAGGCATTTTAATCTAAAACACAACTTTTATGAAATGTTTAAAATAAGTGTTTTCTATTTGAATATATTTTAAAACGTAATTTATTCTAGTGATGGCAAAGCTGAATTTTCATCAGCCATTTCTACAGTCTTCAATGTCACATGATCCTTCAGAAATCATTCTAATTGATGATTTGCTACTTTCGTATTATTTTCAATGTAAAAAATAGTTGTTCTGCTTCATATTTTTGTGATGTTTTTTTTCCCCAGAAATTGTTTTTTGATGCATTTTTTTTCTTTGAATGCAAAGTTCAAAAGAACAGTATTTATTTGAAGTAGATGATATGATATATGATGATATGATATGATATGATATATGATATATGACACTGTCTCTTTTGGTCAATTTAATGTCTCTGCTGAATACATATTAATGTCTTTGAAATAATAATAATAAAAAAAATCTTACTGACCCCAAACATTTGAGTCAAGAGTGTCTGAGAGGGCTTTACAAAAGGGCAAAGGTATAATGGATATGTGTTCACCTGTCAGTGTGTCATACAAATGTAACCCAGCTGGCACATTCTTAGCCAATGTCAATGCCATGTCTCCTTCCCAAAGATCTTGCATCTATGAAACCAAGGTCAAAGGTCAGAGAAAACTCAACATATTCTGTCAGAACTAATCTAAATCATCTCCATTAAAACTGTTTTTGCTCATGTAGCCAAAAAGGACCATCCACTATCACTGAAAATGAATGATTTTAGGTCGTACTGTTACTGAAAAATTGCAGTATGTGTGAGCACAGCTAAGGAAGGAGGACTAGAAATAGATTAGTGATGTCACCTGGTAGATGGCCAATCGCAGGTCTCCCACAGTATTTCTGCGGTCAAAGGTGACTGTGATGATGGAGTCTTCGTCTGGAGATATGGGGTGCAGGGCTCCGTTATGCCAGTGGTAATGAGGGGCCAAATGCAGCCGCACTTCAACGCTGTTGCTGCTGGCATCAAACTCAGCTCTACAAGAGACAGATGACTTAAACATTGCATAAAATACCCAATGCTGAGCATGTGAGTGTTTGAGTGTATATAAAGCCACCTTCTCTGCTGAAGTCTTGCATTCTCCTCTTGTACCATCTCCACCAGGTGAGGAGGCACTTTGTACGCAAGGTTTCCTATGGCTGTTTAAAAAGATACACAAAAATAGCCTTTTGCATAATCACGTTTCAGTATTTAAATGGATTTGCACCACATATGCACACACAGAGTCCAAAATGAACACTTGCCAAGCACTAAAAGCAATAAAATTAGCTTTCGTTTCACATGTGGTAAAAAATGGCCATTGACAGGTGTGACAAAGAGTTAAAGCTGGACCCTGTGCACATACACACAACATACCCTCTGGAGGTCTTTTCATAGTTGTCTTCCTGTAAAAGAGCATGTAGGCACTCTCTTTTCCTTGAAACTGCTTCTCTATGTCCGTCTCCGAAATGGCCGTCACAGTTGAGTCATTCAGGTTAAACCAATGACATCCATCAGGGCCTTCAGTGTCTCCTGCTGTTTCCAGCTCTGTGTTGTCTGGACTGTTATTGGCTGAAGCTGAACTGACTGGCTCTCTTGGACTGGGTTCTGTTGTTGCAGGACCAGCAGCTTTCAGAGCTACACGGGTTCCATTGGAGACCAGCATAAACACTTCAGGGTGTTTCTGAAGAAACTGAAGGATGACAAAATGGTCAGTATGAATACTTTCCTTCAGTTACACTATTCTAGCTTTTCAACTATAAAGTAAAATTCTATATTGCAGCACTGCTAATATTATTGGCCTGTATGATAAATTACTTCAGTAAGATTTGTTAATTTTTTTTTTGAAAGTCTCTTATGTTAAGCAAGGCTACATTTTATTTGATCAAAAATACAGTAATATTATGAAATACGAATAGACAGTTAAAAAAAAACATTTGTTTGAAATATAAATATTACTGCTACTTTTGATCAATTTAATGCATGCTTGCTGAATAAAGTTTTAAAAACTTAATTAAAAAAATAAATAAATAAATAACCTCCTTGGCCCCAAACTTTTGAACATTAGTCTATTACTGTATCTTTGTGAAGAATAGTATACAACGTCAGAACCCCAACCTTGCTTATGGTGCCATACTGTTTTTTATATTTTTTGCTCCATGGCATGCCCGTTTTATTCATCAGCTTTTGGCCCAGCTGGTCTACAAGCACACATTTTGACTCCTCCTGACAAAAAACAAGTGAAAATCAGCATATGAAATTTTATGCCCACAAAATTTAAGAAATATTGATTACAGTTGTCCTGCCTTTCAAAACATAGAATACGCTCATAATTTCCCTTTATTGTGCTGTGAAGTGAATAAAATGACATTTTCTTCATTCAGATGGAATTTCATCCTTCTATACATTAAATAACTGCTACAAATCCGAAAGTGTTAATGATATTTAAAACATCTTACGGTCTTGCATAGCTGTAGAGCTTTATGGTGTAATGGCATACCTGAGCCAGAATGACTGTAAGAACAGAGAGTGGATCCTCTGTGTCAACAGAATTTTCACTCTCTTTCTTTCTTTCCCCAACTTTGTCCTCTTGTCTCTGGGTTTTCGCCTTCACTTTTACCTCTTCCTCCTGAGAAAAAAAAACATTTAAAATCACATCACATTGAGTGGTTACTTGTCACTTTTTGATTGGACTGGTTAATATCGTACCATACATAGAGACTGCAATAAAAAACAAAAGACTGACCGGTGCCTCCCAGTGGCCGAGCTGATCGATGTCTTTGATGTAGACATGATAATGACCTCCATAACAGCCTCCTTTATGTATGATGACAGAGAAGAGCTCGTACGAAGACTCTGAGTCCGGCCAATTGTTCTGTTAGAAACACAGCATTTGTTGATCTCTTGCTTTGATATTGAGTTGCTGTGGTCATTATAGCTCTCTATCTAGACCTGTGCTTCTAGTTTACTAGTGATGAAAAAGTTAGTCTCTGCTTGAAATAATCTAACAGCTGCTAACAGAATGGTAACTCTGAGCTTGCAGTGCATTCTACAATACATGACCAGATATCATACACTGTTCAGTGCAGAATCTCCATCAATAACACAGACTTATCTTACTTGGCTGGAGAGCTTGGAAAATGTATTTGTGTGTGATCGGCTCTGGTACCTGCTCACAAAATGGTCTGAGGTTGAATGTAAGAGGAAAAACGTAGCGCCCGGTCTCTTTGTAGCGCTCACACTTGGCAAAGTCAAAGTTGAACCTCAACAAAGAAATGGTCAGGAATGGTGGAAGTTTTCTCAGTTTAGCAGACTGCAACAAAGGACAAAATTAAGCAGGTTTATAACCAACTACAGTGGATTCATCTGAATGTGTATCTAGAATAATCATTTAGTGCCATTCACGTAAATAGGGATCATTATATGTGGAATCAAATTTCCTTGATCTATAAAACTGTATCTATAGAATCCTGAAAAACTGCATCATGGATTTCATAAAAATATTAAGCACAACTGTTTCAACAGTGATAAAACAAAATGTCAACGCCAAATCAGCATATTAGAATGATCTCTGAAGGATCATGTGACACTGAAGACTGGAGTAATGATGCTGAAAATTCAGCTTTGCATCATAAATTACATATTAAAATATATTCAAATAAAAAAGTTATTTACAGTTAATATTGTAATAATGTCACAATTCTTACTGTATTTTGATTAAATAAATGCAGCCTTGGTGAGCATGAGAGGCTTTTCAAAAACAATTTTACTGACCCCAAACTGTTGAACAGTGCTGTACAAATTCTTATTTTTATTTTCTCACTTTTTTTGTGTGTAACATAACTTTTGTATAACCCATTCTTTTCATAATATCCTCTGTATTATTTCATAGTACAACATAGTGATGTAAACATTTTTGATTTTTAAGATTTTTTTTTTTTTTTTCACCAACTGTTTTTGGGAAATTGTCTTTGGTTATTCTATTTTCAGATGAGGTTCAGGCGATTGCCAGTTTGATAGAGAAGCAGGCCACACACACACACACACACACACACACACACACACACACACACACACACACACACACACACACACACACACCTGTGTTTTTCATTAAAACTGATCTTAAATTATAAAACCCACCCAAGAAATGTTAACAATTTTAGACACGGGTTCATGCGTTCAGCAGATAAACGAACCATCGACATTTCGCAAATATATAACATAAGGAAGCATCGCGTAATAAAGTCACGTGACTTCCCTAGCTCCGAATAATTGATTCGAAACAAAAGATTCATAAAAGTTCGAAGCTTCATTATGAATTAGAGAGGCCAGAATGCTATTGAGAACCAAGTAAATAATGTCAAAATGTGAATTTTAGACATACTAATTATCTGATTTATTTTCAGCCCATCTTACCCCTAAACTCTGGTGTGAATAGCTTAGAATGATCTCTGAAGGATCATGTGACACTGAAGACTGGAGTAATGATGCTGAAAATTCAGCTTTGCATCATAAATTACATATTAAAATATATTCAAATAAAAAAGTTATTTTAAATTGTATCAATAATTCACAATGTTACTGTTTTTACAATCAAATTAATTAAATGCAGCCTTGGTAAGCATAAAAGACAACTCAAAAACAGGAAAAACAATCTTACAGACCATAAACTTCTAAACAGTAGTATACCTCATTTTGCAAAAATTCTCCATTGTGTAAGGCCTTGAAGGACAAATGAACAGTTTTACTCTTTAGATAAAAAGAGTTTGAGTTCTGAGATGTGACTGACCTTAGCGGCCCTAACCAGCTGATAACATCTGCTGCAGCGGTACAGATTATTACCCTCAAACATCTCCTCCTCCACAAACATGTTCCACAGCGCCTCCTCTAGCCCACTCACACCACGCACTGACAAAGTCAGGTCCAGAAAATCCTCCTGAGACAACAGAAATAAAAGCATTTATTTCGAATTGAAATCTATTGTAACATGATAAATGTCTTTACTGTGACTTTTGGTCAAATTAATGTGTCCTTGCTAATAAAATTATTCATTTCTTAAAAAAAAACACAAAGGAATAAATAAATACCCCAAACGTTTGAACAGTGTATCATAAATAATAAATATGCCGTTTTTGTGCTGGTTATATTTAAAGTTGTCACAGTTGGACTGCTGGAAGCAAAAATAAGTAGAGGAAAAAAGGGCACATTCTTCTTTCTGACCTGTCTCTCACTGATATTGCCACACTCCTTGCAGGTGATCTGGTTGACAAGTGTCCCATGGTACAGCCGGTGTATGAGACTGCTGCCTGAAGTGCCTACTAAAGAGCTCTCCAGAGCACTGAACAGGATCCGGTTCAGCTCCTGCACATCCTGCTGACCCATTTCCTAAAGACAAAATCAAAACATAAGACCAAAGATTTGAACAAGCTGCTTGATCATTTTAGTTTAACTTTAACCAGACACTTTATGTGGAAACTGTTTGATTTGCAAGCCACTGTTTGGTCTACAAGCACACATTTTGACTTCTCAAACCAGAGTACAGCACTCATTCCTATTTCACATATGACGGAGGAAAGGGGAATTTCTTAAAGGTGTAGTATCAATGAACAGTTGCTGATTTTGCCTTGAGCAAGATCATTCAGTTACATCATAGATGCTATTACCCAAAGTGACCCATGCGACCCTGGGGAACCATTTAACCCCAGATTACATAGGCATTATCTTTGCAATCAGTCACTGTTAGATGAAAAGTACCTGCTAAATGGACAGTAAGTATAGATCACAAGTCTTTGTACCTCGTTGTTCGTCCAGCCAAAACTGTCGGTCAGGTCTGTCGTGGAGGCTGTTTGTTCATCCACCAGCAGCAGATGAGAAAACAGTCTCTGAAGCTCCAGAGGAATCACACGGGCCTGAGATCATACAGAACCATAAACATCTATACATCTGGTCTGTATAAAAACGTATAAAGCCTTTTATTCATCTCCCACTTACACACATTCATACACACACCTTTGCCTCTGGTTTGTCCTCGTCAGCCAAACATCCTAATTCATCCGGTCCGAGACGGAACAGCTCCTCTGTAAGAAATGATTTTATGTCATAACACCATAAAAAATAAATTCAGTCCAAAAAGAAAATTCTGTCATTCTCATGTTGTTCCAACCCTGTATGGCTTTGTTTTCTTTTTTCTTGGCCACTCCATCAATATAAAGTGAATGAGGACTTGGGCTGTCAAGCTTCAAACTTACAGAAAAGTAATTAGAAAAGAATAAGTGATTCATATGACCCTTCAAGTCTTCTGAATTTATCAACATCTTTGTTGGACAAACAAGGCAGAATCGTTATTTAGTGGAAATCTTAGCAGCTAACAGAAAGCTGAAACTGAATCCTGAACAAATCATTAGTTTGGATCAATCTATTCATTGAAACCGAGCATCGAGCCCAAACAACCTGTTACAAACCAACTGCAAATGTTATCATGAAAGTGTAATCTACAAATGACTAAATATCATTTAAGATAACATTTATGTGTAACTTGTGTTCTTTCAACAGTTTGTAGTCTGTTTCTGGGCATGAACGTTACTAATTTTTCCACCCTCTGGTGTGAATAGCAGAGTCTGGATCAGGGAGTTGAGGTAACAGGTGCCACCCTGATTCTTGATCCCGCAGAGTTTGATTTTCCCTCTGGGTGGTGGAGGCTCACACTCTCTCCCCTTCACACCTGTGCCAGGTGTAGAGGAAGAAAAACCATCCCCGTCCTCCTCAAACAGATCTCCAAACATGACCGCGGCTGCCTTGTAAAGCTTACTATTGGTAAACCTCCTGTTCTTTAGTGAACCGAGTTTCGTTTACTGTGAAAGGAAAGCGTTTCACCTCTTGCTATCTCATCTTGGTCTTCCCCAGCTCCCGATTAACAATCAATGGGCTCACCCTGGAATACGACGATTTTACAGGACTAAACATCGCTTTCTAAACCAAGAGAAGAACTGAATGCTCTTTTTGTCTAAGTGTCATTCCTCTGGATGAATCACGGGTGTCGTGAGTAAATCTCAGTCCTTAAAACGCAACGTGGAAATCTGAGCGGTGACTGCACTGCTTCCATATTTCACCATTGAGATTTAAAAAAAAAACAATTATGTTTTCGTTGACAGCCGCTGTATTAGTTTCGTTTTATTAGTCCGCTAACGTATTCAGTAAATAATCTTTTTAAACTCGCCTGTTTCATTCGAATCGGCCAGTTTGTTAGTAGTAATAATGGAAGAATTTAAATCTGAGTAAAAAAAAACATTAATGTTTTTAAGACGCAGCCATGTTTGCTTGATGACACGTCAAGCCTTCTTCTTCTTCTTGTTTTATGGCGGGTGGCATCCAACGTTAAGGTGCATTACCGCCACCTACTATACTGGAGTGTGGACCAGAGTGACTAACAGAACTTTATATATATAAAAAAAAAAAACTATAATAATTTTTATTAAAAAAAAAACATTATTAATAATAAAATAACAAGGATTTCCTGTATCTTTAAATAGATGACTATTTTCCAGTAGATATAACTCAACAAATACTGAGAGAAATAACCATGGAGGAGTTACTGTTAAAGGGACTGTAGGAATGTATGTTTCCTGATCTAATCCCATTTTTCTTTTCAAATTCAACCATGATAGACTCGCTGTCTAGCCTTACTCCCTCACGAGTTACCTGCAGCCTCCGAACACCCTTCACACTTCCTCCCTTTAAGTTTGCCTTGATTTCGTCCATAGTAACGCTGACTGGCACTCCCCAGATCACTCCTTTACACCATTTAGTTCCTCTTTCAATATAATTTACACTCACCACTTTATTCCTCCCTATTTCTTTCATCCTACCAGCCCGCTGTCTCTGTTCCTCGCTTCTACAAACAATCAACAAATTGCCATCTCTCAACACCTTTGCCATATTAATATCACCGACCTGATTTTTTAAAACGGTTGTTAACTTTACCGGACTCATTGACAAAATTCCCTTCTCCTCCGCAAATCTCAATATAATTTTGAAGTCGCCATCTGCCTTCTCTCTTTCCTCGTTTCCTTCTCCAACACCTCCACTGCCTCTTATTTTCTTCGACCTGACTCCTGCTAAATCATCTCCTCTCTTTTCCTTCATTCTCACACTTCCTTGGCTTATATCCATACTATCGTCACTATCTCCTATTTCAGACTCTCCCCACTCTGGTCCATTCACAGCATAGTTGTGCCGACCCGCCACAACTTTCTTCCATTCACTATTCTTTTTCATTTTAGTAAAGCCTCGTATTCGACTGTCAACAGACAATCGTATCTTTTTCTCAGGATCATCTGACAGATCACATTTCTTGGTTTGATGTCCCGATGAAGTTTTCACCATATAAGAAAACACTGCTGGTTTAACCGGCCCACTGCCGACACGTCAAGCCGCTATGCATTGTGGTACTTGTAGTTCTCCATGTTAACGGCCCTCCTTTGTGCAAGTAATCTTGTTTATCTTAGAAGAACTACATATTTCCTTCAACTGGCTGTACCTTGGCTTTATGGGTTCTGTAGTTTAAAGATTACATATTTATATAATAAATCTGTTGTTATACACAAACGGCCTATACAAAATTAATGTAATACACATACATGTTCATATTTAAATCTGTGAAACATGAACACTGATAAAACAGCTATAAAGTAAGATCAATTTATTGTAGTGCAAAGAACAAGAGGTAAAATACATTTTTACATATAAATAATATTATTACATTATTTTACATTATGGATATAATATTAATTAAACATTATATGCACGTTCCACAAATGATTGTACCCTATTTATGGAAAGTGTGTGTTGTAAATAAAATGATCTGTGCCCTCATTTCACTTTCTGTATTCACAGGATGTCAAATGTGCAGATGTTGACTTCTTGAAACAGAATAGTCTTTCCCGCAATGTCATTTTAACAGTGATTTAAGGACACATTTGTGAGATTCACCAGTGAAAGTTTATCTTGCATCTTGACAGTCCTTTTTACACAGCTGAGGTAGTTTTCAGGAAGTATCAAACTCCATAATCCACCACTGTCAGCTTGATTGACTTCAAGTCAAGAGAAGAAGAGAACGATTCAGTTCTATCAACTTCTGTGGCATATGATAAAAATAAGCAAAAACGGAACTATTGTTTGTGCCCTCAGTGGATCCTCAGCTTGAAGACTTTGGAGAGAGGTGCTTTGGCACTGGAGTACATCAGGTATGAACCCTCAGCTGAGGTAAAGAACTCCCAGTCACTGCATCCAATAGTGGGTAACCAATGGACAGGAACAAAGCCCTCATATCCCTGCCATCTGTGAGAGACAAAAACAATGATACTGAAAGGAAATCTATCTTCATTTGCTTCAATATTCATTTATAGTTTATAGCACTGATATACTGTAATCATATCCTATAGAAGCCCATTTCCTTCACACAATAAAAAAAAGGCCCTAACCCTAACTTTTTTATCTCCCAATTCTTTTTTTTTCTTCTTGCAATTCTGGCTGTATATTTCTTTTTGGACATTTTTTCTCAGAATTATGAGGGGAAAAGCCAAAAATGTGAGATATTTGTTTATTTTTTATTTTGTTTTATTATTTATTTATTTATTTGATAATTGTTATTTCTAAATTGTGAGATGTATACTGTGAGAAATTATTTTTTTTTTATTCCAAGGTGGAAATGGGCCACCATTTAATATTTGAGAAAATAACTATTGAAAATCATTTACAGATCCTAGTCTTATCCTGGCTATATAGGCCTAGTTGTTGTATATCAGAAAATTGTTGTATATTAAGCAATACCATGAACACCTAAGTGAAATTTATAGGTTTACTTATCTCTTAAGTCATGAGTTATGATCTGTGTATAATGTTTGAGCTTTCAATCATTACCTGTATATAACGCTGTTCAAAGAGTAAGACGATCCATCATAAGAGTTGGCTACGACTAAGAAATGCTCATCTCCAACCGAAAAGAATTCCCAGTCCACCGCACTGTCATTCAAGAGGAAATCAAGTCAAAAGATGTGGAGAATTGATTCTCAAACCTTTATAGTTCAGGCTTTACCTGTATGTCACAATGTCTTGGAACTTGAGGAACATCTTGGTTGTCATATCAAGTTCATATATAGTTGAGTTGATGGTATAGAGGCTTGGTCCTCTCTCACACAGCATGTGTCCATTAGCAAGAACTAGGAAGACTCTGTTTCCAATCTGAAACATCTCCCAGTCTGTAGCCCCAAATGTCTAGAGACATGAGCAGATATAGTTTGAGAAAGAAAAATAGATTTGGTCGGGTAATAACAATACATTTTCAAAAGCATTCATGCTGCCCTGGCTTTTATGATTGCCTTTAAATTGTATAAAAGGTCGAGGGTAAAGCCTGCTTACACTATTTCTAATAAGTAGAAGTTAAACCTCAGAAGTATTTCTATACAAGGTGTTTTTTGAACATTAAAGCATGTCAACATATTCTGTTACACCAAATAATGATCTTTAAAATAGAATCATGACCCCTTTAAACCTCAAAAGTATTTCTATACTAGGTTAATACTAGGTATTTTGGAAAAACACAGTCCTGCCGAATTGACACTGACTGCATCCACAACTTCATGAGATCCATATCACATCACTGTGATGTATGACTTTGATTTTGTTAGATGGTAAGATCTCAAGAATTTAATTATAGTGTAACATCATCTAAACACTTGATATTAACAAAAAACTCTTGTTCTTTTTCTTTCCCCCTGTAAAACACATCTGCACACTGGGAAATTCCCTTCTGAAACGGCTGACAACATCACAAGCGGTGAGTCTGCCTTGTTAAGTCTGTTGACATGTACTTGTGATTTAGAGAAAATTCAACAATGATAAAAAAAAAACTTGTAACATTTTTATAGACTTGAATGAAAGAAGCCATTACATTTTCATCTCACTTCCGATTGCTGATTTTAGTAATTTTTTATATTCAATAATATTCGACCAATTTTAGGCATAGTTCTCCAAAGAAATTCTGCCATTATTACTCCAATTTTATTTTCTCTGTGAAACAAAAAAGATTTTTCCAAGCTGCAATTACAAAGAAAATGGATGGTGACTTATATTGTCAATTTGAACATCAAATCGTTTAGACTACTTTTATTCATTTTAAGGCTTGGAAGTTTTTCGATTTTGGAGTTTTACCATCCACTTCAGTTGTATTTAAAAAAACAACAATATGTGCCTAAGCTTTCCTAGGTTTAATGGAAAAAAGAATTGTTCCTTTACTGTAAGTGTTATTTATCAGAAATCACCTTTCTAAGCCCAGTACACATGAACAGACATATTCTATTTCTCATTTTTCCTTTTGATTAAGTAAAAATATATTATATTTTTAGTGAAATCATTTGCAGTGAAGAATGAAAAGTTTGTGATAACAGGATTTCTCTTTAGTAGCGGTTCAGGGTCTTTTACGGCGGTTAAAGCTTCTGTTCACCCTATACTTAAACAACCCCAGCTATACTATAGATGCCCCAAGGTGATTCTGGGAGAACAGGTGTCGGGTACATTAAAAAAAAAAAACGTTGCAACTGGGAAACACCTACATGAGTCCATCATTCATCTTTTTTCATGTGCGTGTCATGATTTTCCACTTCGTTTACCTGTAATATATTTCTTAATGTGCAACTCAGGAGAGAAATGTACCTCATGTACACCAGTGTTTCCATTCAAAGTAAACAAGTTCTAAATGATCATCAAGTTTCAGAATGATCCATTTGATTTTAAGCTATCAGAAAGTTCCAGAATCTTGCATCCATCACAGGCATTTTGAAATGAAATGCTTTCTAAACTCACCCTTATAGTCTGAAAAAGCTGAAAGGCTCCACCAAGCCAGATGTAGATGGATGAATCTGTTTGGGTGGAGGTCCCATCAAATGCATTGGCCACTGCTAGGAAGTGGTAGGGCCCAACGGTGAAAAACTCCCAGTCATAAGCTCCTGATGTCGAGATGGTTTGGTTTATCTCAAATGTCTTAGTGCCTGGGTTCCACTTATAAACAACGCTGTCAATGTTGTGATTGCCATTCTCTGAAAGGGATGACAGGAACATAAGGTAAGGGTTTGAAATGATAATAAATGTAACTAATGGCACCTATTTTAAGAGCAGTAACAAAATTAAATGCTGATACCATCTACTGAACTGCATCAGAGGCTCCAAACTTATACACTAACAGTCAAAATAATTAAGTTGTTTTTATGTATTTGAAAGAAGTCTCTTATGCTAGCCAAGACTGTATTTATTTGATCACAAATAGAGGAAAAAATAGTTTTTGAGGGAGAGAACAAAAGTGTAGTTGCGAGATGCAAACTTTTTTTTGGAAGATATAAACAGAACTTTTTCATGCAGTTGCACTTTGACATCTCACAATTTATATTTTTTATATCTCGCAGATTTTTATATCTCGACTTTCTTCCCTCAGAAATCCGAGTTTACATCTCACAATTATGTTTTTTTTTATTCCACCATAAAAATAAAAAAAAGGTAATTGTGACTTCTTAATCTCACAATTCTGGCTTTTCTTCTCAGAATTGCGTTTATATCTAATTCTGAGTTTATATCTTGCAATTCTGTTTATGTCTCGCAATTCAGAATTGCAAGAAAAAAAAATCAGAGTAATGAAATATGAACTCAGAATTGAGAAAATAGTCATAATTGTGAGATTAAAAGTCGCAGTTACTTTTATTAATTAATTAATTTTTTCCATGGCGGAAATGGGCTTCTAAAGAATTGCGAGATGTAAACTCAGAATTCAGAGAGGGGAAAAAAGTCGGAATTGTGATATACAAATGCCTAACTGCAAGATAGTAAGCCAGTATTCAGAGGTCAGAGTTTATATCTCACACTTGTGACTCAAAATTGTGAGAAAAAATTCAGAATTGTGAGATGAAAATTTGCAATTACATTTTTTTTTTAATTCTGTGATGGAACAGGCTTCCATACAATATTCTTTCATTGTATAGCAAAAATATCTTCAAATATCAAATATATATATATTTTTTTGATACACAGAAGAAAGGAAGTCATATGGGCTTGGAAAGACATGACGGTGAGAACGAATCTTAATTTTGAAGCAAACGTTTATGGTGTGGGGTGAACTGAGAAGCATTTAGCAGTATTTTAGGGCAGTTATGTATTAGCCTAGTAGGCACCAAGGAATCACTTGGTTCAGCCTTAGTACACCATTGTTGGACCAACCTGTTCGGTGATTAGCCACAGCTAAAAAAGCTTCATTATTAATATGAAAGGCCTCCCAGTCACGAGCGCTGTGCGTCTCCAGGGTCTGATAACGCACAAACTTCATCCTCTTATTACTCCACCTATAGATCACAGACAGCTCTCGCTCTCCGTCCGCTGGGCCCACGGAGTTCGACACCGCCAAGAACATCTGGCACACATACAACACACACAGTGATAAATGAGCCTGATACAGACAAACAGAGATAGAGTTACACTTATCAGTCAGCCCGTCATTTGGCTATCATGAATCCAGCTCACTAAATTTAGAACAGTGTGAAGATCAGGTGGTAGATATACTGTACTATATAGCCTAGTATGAGTCATAATTTCACTCAGGCGAAGAGTTTAGTGATGTTTTAACTGATACAAATACAAACTCTGTGATATAATGATGATGATAATAGTCGTAAGGGGCTGCAGGTTTCAACAAAGAACTTTTATTACTTCCTAGTCTTTATAATTCAAGATCTGTGTGATATAATTAAGACTAAACCATTCCACTGCAGACAGACAGATGTGTATAAATGATTCATTCGGGGAAGGGAAAGCATCAGACTTGAAATTAATTTCTGTGATTGACTACACTAGTGATTTAAAGTTATTGCATACGTTTGTACTGAGTGTAAGAAACACCACATCAAAACACACCTGTCTCCTGCAGTGCAGTGTAAAGTCTGTTCTCTGTGGCTCTGTGCATGATTGAATGGAAAAGATCACACTTATGGTACTGAACCACGTCTAGTGTATCTCTAAACCCAGTCTCAGTTCTTACCTGCCCCTTACCTCATTCCTGACTGTAAGTCTCCCTTAACATTTCACCTCAGGCCTTTTCTGCCAGTAATTCTTACCTAATGAAGTGCCAATCACTGCTCTCTGTACAACCTTTGCCTGTTTAACTGCAAATTCAAGTCCTCTGTTTAATGTGTTTCTATATCATTGATGTGACCCTTATTGTTTTTGTTTTTATTCATATATTTTATTTATTTATTTTAACACTGTGACTTCAATAAACATTTTACATTAATTTCTTAGTTGAAATTAATGATGATATTTTTGTAATTGTTTCTCATTGTTTTTTATATATTCTAACCTATAGTCATTTTAAAAAGCAATTGTTTTAGCTTTTAAAAAAGTAAAAATAATGAAGAATGAGAGTGAAAAATGTGACTTGAATACACATCTTTTAGTTTCAATTTCTTAGTTAAAATAGATTTTTGTACTTGTTTGTCATTTTTGCTTTGACCTTTTTACAGTTTAAATTTCTTAGACATTAATGTGATATTTTTGTAGTAGTATTTTCCACATCGGTTTTTTTTTCTGTTCTATCAAGTTTTTATAAGACGCAATTATTATTAAAACACACAGAAAAAAATTACAATTAAAAAATGGCTAGGTGATATAACTGTCCGAAGATTGTAGTAAAGAAACAACCAAAATGCTGAAATTCAAATTAAATTTTTTTTTTCTTGAAAAACCTGCCAAATCAAAATCAGTACAATGAAATTAGGACTTTCTCTTTTTTTATTATTAGACACTTTGGTTTTAAAAGAATTGTAAAAATCTGATTAAATTGAAATGATTAATATGTCTCAACTCTATATTCGCTGACAGCTGTACCACTTGAAAGTTTTAGACTTTGACAACGTTATTGTCTTTTCTCACCTTCCTCCCTATAGTGAATTGCTTCCATGCCTGGGCCTTAAAGGTGCTGATGTTCTGGTAGAGCTGGAATTGGCCATGGTTCCAGCGGTAGATGGCAGAACCTGGTTTGTTGGCCCGATGAGCCATAGCAGCAAACAGCCCAACAGAGGGAATCTGGAAGAGCTCAATGTCCAGCGTCTCTGAGGTGGTGTAGAGGTCCTGGTAATCATCTACATAGTCTAGTCTGTCTTTCTCTGTAGATTGAATAGCATTAAATAGAGCTGCTGAGACTTCAGCTGACATAACACAAACAAAAAGGTGTCAAAAAAGCATCCCCAGGGTTTTTTCATGGTAATCATAAAATACCATTGTATTACTCTCTGATATCATCACCACTGTCACAGTACTTTTTGGTAAAGGGACTGATCCATTATGCTTATGGTAGTGAATAATTATAAGATATGAGATTTAAATATGGCATGTTAAATGTAAATGGAACATGATTTTTCTAAATTAAAATGGCGGACTCAAATCTCTGTTGCGTGATTTAGACTTTTGAAAAACTCTATCATAGAGCTCTATGTATAGATACAGTATGTATATAAAAAAAAATCCAGCTTTATTTGGATACATACAGTACACTCATGTAAAGCCAAATATACTATATATATAGCATGGGAAAAAAATTGTGTGCGCGCATGCGTGTGTGTGTTCAATAAGTATATCAAACTATACCCATGAAATTGACTTGACAGGTCATAGTTATGTTGAAACTTTATAAAAAGTTAAAGTTTATTTTAAACCTAAAATAATAATAAAAAAAGTGATCTTTAGCTTCCTACCTTGCAGCATAGAGTGCCAGTATGCACCATCACATAGGAAAAGGCCTCTTTTAAGAGTGTCAAACCAGAGTTGTCCCTCCTCTGCCGAAGTGCATGCTGGTTTAGACCCCAGAGTCACACGGACCTCCGTCTCTGAAATAAAAATGCAAACATACAGAGCAAATATGTTTACATTAAAGTAATATTACTTTTTGAATGACATTAAAATATATTGTATTTGATGAAATCTGTGATTAATGGATTATTAAAATATATTTTTTGATACGTTAATGAAATTGGATGACTATTTGTAATGGATATACCTCATCAAAAGAATATGGATATGAAACAAGTGTTTCAGCATTTCATCACAAGCGAAACAATCTGTCTAGTCAGCTCAGGCTGTGAGGGTGTTAAAGTATTATCCAAGGTATGTAATCTAGATCAAAGCTGCCATTAGCTCATTTAAATTGTCAATACAAGTGATATAAACACAGTATTGTTTGTCATGCCCAAGATGTGTGCCAGCGTAAACCCGCACCCACTCAATCACTGACAGCTCTCACTGCAAGCGGCAGAGCCTCTGTTTTCCTTTTCAGAGCGTAACAAGTGTCAGATGTTTAGTTTGGGACCATAACTCAATCCGACCACAGGTGATGTGTCATTGATGTGGTCTTTCACACCACAGATCTGTTATTTTCTTCAAAATGTTGTCCATGGCTCCAGTCATGATACAATAATTTTTTTGTAATGGTTCAGTGTAACTCGGTGTTAGCATTGGCTGGGCTGATACAGTGCATCCGGAAAGTATTCACAGCGCTTCACTTTTTCCACATTTTGTTATGATACAGCCTTATTCCAAAATGGATTCAATTCATTATTTTCCTCAAAGTTCTACTAACAATACCCCATAATGACAACGTGAAAGAAGTTTGTTTGAAATCTTTGCAAATTTATTACAAATAAAAAATGGAAAAATCACATGTACATAAGTATGACACTCAAAATTGATCTCAGGTGCATCCTGTTTCCACTGATCATCCTTGAGATGTTTCTACAACTTGATTGGAGTCCACCTGCGGTATATTCAGTTGATTGGACATGATTTGGAAAGGCACACACCTGCACAGTTAACAGTGCATGTTGGAGCACAAACCAAGCCATGAAGTCCAAGGAATTGTCTGTAGATTTCTGAGACAGGATTGTATCGAGGCACCGATCTGGGGAAGGGTACAGAAACATTTCTGCAGCATTGAAGGTCCCAATGAGCACAGTGGCCTCCATCATCCGTAAATGGAAATAGTTTGGAACCACCAGGACTCAGGCCAAACTGAGCGATCAGGGGAGAAGGGCCTTAGTCAGGGAGGTGACCAAGAACTCGATGGTCACTCTGACAGAGCGCCAGCATTTCTCTGCGTAGAGAGGAGAACCTTCCAGAAGAACAACCATCTCTGCAGCACTCCACCAATCAGGCCTGTATGGTAGAGTGGCCAGACAGAAGTAAAAGGCACATGACAGGCCACCTGGAGCTTGCCAAAAGGCACCTGAAGGATGCTCAGACTTGATGAAACAAAGATTGAGCTCTTTGGCCTGAATGGCAAGCGTCATGTCTGGGGGAAACCAGGCACCGCTCATCACCTGGCCAATACCATCCCTAGTGAAGTATGGTGGTGGCAGCATCATGCTGTGGGGATGTTTTTCAGCAGCAGGAACTGGGAGACTAGTCAGGATTGAGGGAAAGATGAATGCAGCAATGTACGGAGACATCCTTTAAGAAAACCTGCTCCAGAGTGCTCTGGACCTCAGACTGGGGCGAAGGTTCATCTTCCAACAGGACAATGACCCGAAGCACACAGCCAAGATAAAAAAGGAGTGGCTACGGACCACTCTGTGAATGTCCTTGAGTGGCCCAGCCGAAGCTCAGACTTGAACCCTCTTGAACATCTCTGGAGAGATCTGAAAATGGTTGTGCACCGACGGCACACAGCCAAGATAAAAAAGGAGTGGCTACGGACCACTCTGTGAATGTCCTTGAGTGGCCCAGCCGAAGCTCAGACTTGAACCCTCTTGAACATCTCTGGAGAGATCTGAAAATGGTTGTGCACCGATGCTCCCCATCCAACCTGATGGAGCTTGAGAGGTCCTGCAAAGAAGAATGTGAGAAACTGCCCAAAAATAGGTGTGCCAAGCTTGTAGTATCATATTCAAAAAGACTTGAGGGTGTAATTGCTGCCAAAGGTGCTTCAATAAAGTATTGAGCAAAGGCTGTGAATACTTATGTACATGTGACTTTTTTTTTTTTTTTCTTCCATTTTTATTTCTAATAAATTTTGCAAAGATTTCAGACAAACTTCTTTCATGTTGTCATTATGGGATATTGTTTGTAGAATTGAGGAAAATAATGAATTTAATCCATTTTGGAATAAGGCTGTAACATAACAATGTCCAAAAAGTGAAGCGCTGTGAATACTTTCTGGATGCACTGTTTAAATAGCTTATTTTCTTTTAAAGTCCCCATGGAATCAAAATTAAAGGTTTTTTTTTTTTTTTGGGTGTTAGTATCAATATGTTAGTCTTAAGGTTATAAGGCAGTGTGCTCATTTAGAATATATAAGCATTCAAAGCTTGCAGTTCCTCACTTCTGCCAAAACGGCTCAACGATTTTTTTTTGACATCGTCTTCCTGTTTCAGTTAAAATGACGTCAACACATAGAGTAAAGCTGGTGTTTCTAAGCATTTCAGGGGACCTTTAAATATCTCAGTTTAAATGTTTAATAGTCCATAGTTCTATTGTCATAGAACACAAGACTTTTTAAATAATATCAGTTATTCTTTTAATAATATAATATAATTTTATAATGCCTTTGTGTGCCAAACGGACCAAAATTAAGATGCTATTCATTGATGGCAACCTCTATAATTGTTGAAAATTTAATTGTGTTCTATTCATATGGGTTTGAAATTTTTAATTTATATTTGTATTATTTTTTTAATTATTGAATTTAATGTTATATTTATTTATTATTATTATTGTTGTTGTTGTTTTTAAATATATTTATATTTGTTGTTATTTCAAGATGTTTATATTTAACCTCAACATCATTTGAATTAAAATCTTTTAGTTTTACCGTATGGAGGAAGCAGGACGTCGTTCAGTTGGGATTTCACTGGCAAGTTTGACAGGATTGTAGGGATGGAAAGCTCAACCAATGATGGTTTGAAAGAAGGACAAACATGTGGCGTTGCGTCTGATCCAGGCAAAAGGACGAGCTGCCGCAGTAAACCCTTAAGAAAGAAGACAGATCATACCGACAGGTATGTTTGTGTGTATGCTAATATATTTTAAATAATGCAAATTAAATAGCAATATCAGAATCCAACGCTTACAGAGAACAGGCCTTTCCACTTCCTTCGACTTCCAATGTGAAATCTAGAGCCATCAGTGCTGAGATCAGAGGGAAATGGCTGTTTATGGATCCTGAAACCCATCAGGGAAAGTACATTACTCACAGACCTCAACTTTGAGATGCAACATTATATTTTGTTTCTGAATGTATTTTTGTGGTTTGGAAAGATACTGCTTCACTATTTTTAATACTACTATGTAATAAAATGAAATTTGCATTTAATTTATCTAATTGTTCAAGAATTCAAGAGTGCAAGCGTATGTGCACATTTTGGCCAAGAAATTGTAACCAAAAAACAAAATTTAGCTCTGAGGTCATCTATAAGCCATCACAGACTCACAGTTCCAGTGGGATGCCGCAGTCCAGGGTGAGAGTGGCATGGTGACCACTGACGGCTAACACCATGCTGTGCCAGCGGTTGTCCGCCAGGCGGATTCTTTTAAAGCTGAGACGCTCCCTCCCCATTGAGCCCTGATAGATGAGATGCACTTTCTCTTTAGAGAAACGCATGCCAAGCAGGAGTTGATTGACATCCTCCTTCACCACAGCGAACAAGTACTCATTCTTCTGAAAAACAGCAAGCACAGATTGAGTTCATAGAGACAGGAAATATTCAGGTTTAGGTTTTATTTGTCTTTTATTTGGCTTATTCAAAATATCATTGATGTGATATTTTGAAATAAATAAAATGAAGTATTTAAAGAAATAGTTCTCCCAAAAATTTAAATTCTGTCATTTACTCCCCCTCATGCCGTTTTAAACTTTCATTACGTTCTTTCTTCTGATGAACATAAAAGAATATATTTTGAAGATTGCTAACCAAAACATTTCGGTTCCCATTGACTTTCATTATGAAATATAAAAGAAGATATTTTGAAGATCCATACGACAAAACAAAATTTTTTTCCCTCACCAAAATATTTAAAATATATGCTAACTATATGTCGTAAATGGTGAAGCTCAATGAAATATACTTTTGAAACTGAAAATATATTTAGTTTAAATCATCATTTACCAAAATATCTTTCATGTGACAAAAAATACAAAAATTGATA
>NW_015557101.1:289865-290128 GCF_001515605.1 Sinocyclocheilus anshuiensis | reverse complement strand
TAAATGTAGCTTAGATAAGCATCTGAGAGCCTTCTTTAAAAAAAAACATTAAATTATTTTAAATTGTAATAATATTTCACAATATTACTGAATTTTTTTTTATTAAATAAATGTAGCTTAGATAAGCATCTGAGAGCCTTCTTTAAAAAAAACATTAAAAATTATTTTAAATTGTAATAATATTTCACAATATTACTGATTTTTTTTTTTGATTAAATAAATGTAGCTTAGATAAGCATCTGAGAGCATTCTTTAAAAAAAAA
>NW_015557101.1:237619-287489 GCF_001515605.1 Sinocyclocheilus anshuiensis | reverse complement strand
TAACAAAAAATGTTACTTGAGCAGCAAATCAGCATATTATAATGATTTCTGAAGGATCATGTTACACTGAAGACTGAAGTAATGATGCTGAAAAAACAGCTTTGCATCACAGGAATAAATTACATTTGAAAATATATTAAAACAGAAAAAAAGATGTTTTAAATGTAACAATATTTCACAATATTACTGAAGTTTTTTTTTATTAAATAAATGTAGCTTAGATAAGCATCTGAGAGCCTTCTTTAAAAAAAAACATTAAATTATTTTAAATTGTAATAATATTTCACAATATTACTGAATTTTTTTTTATTAAATAAATGTAGCTTAGATAAGCATCTGAGAGCCTTCTTTAAAAAAAAACATTAAATTATTTTAAATTGTAATAATATTTCACAATATTACTGAATTTTTTTTTATTAAATAAATGTAGCTTAGATAAGCATCTGAGAGCCTTCTTTAAAAAAAAACATTAAATTATTTTAAATTGTAATAATATTTCACAATATTACTGAATTTTTTTTTATTAAATAAATGTAGCTTAGATAAGCATCTGAGAGCCTTCTTTAAAAAAAAAAAAACATTAAAAATATTACTGATCCAAAACTGTTGAACGGTAGTTTATATAATGCCCACTTTTTTACAATTCGATCTATTCCAGATGGATAAAATGTCTAGTCCTACATTTTGTCTTGTTGAATATCCTGTTTCACATTGAAGTACTGTATGTGACACTGTGTAAGTGAAATGGGTTGCATCATTTTGACTCCAGGAATGATAACACACGGCTAGTCTTGGTAAAGTGACGTGGACCGTACCTGACAGTACCAATGAAAAGAACTGGCTCTTGGGGTATGACTGACAGCTTGCTCCTCAAGTCCTCCAGACCAATGTGAGCGATGTTGACACCATCAATGATGATTGATCCTCGGCTGAGCTCTGCTAGTCTGAAGAGTGCGACGCCCAGTGAAGATTTCCCTGAAGAAACAACCCACCTGTGTCACAATCTATTTCCTCCATCAGTAACACGACCGCAGCAGTACAGACGAACACAAACGACATCTGATAGGATAAAATAGCCAAGTAGACAGGTGTACCTGAGCCCGTTCTGCCAACTATCCCTACAGTCTCTTCTGGAAGTACACTAAAGGAGAGATTCTTCAGAACCAGAGGAAGGTCATCCCGATATCGCATTTCTACATTCTGGAAGGTGATTCGTCCTTCTTCTGGCCAGCTGGAAGCAGGAGCGGAGGAGCCGCAGATCTGTCGAGGACCTTCGCTTTCCAGGTTCTGAGTGAATAATGATTATCCGCATTATTTTTAATGTAAGAGCAGCTGTGGCCATTATAGTAACTTGAACGTGCGAGGCTTCCGGTGTCATTCAGCTGTACAAAATAGTCTGTTATGCTGCTGTTATGCTTATTGCAAACTGGTATATGTTATGAAATTATTTTAATGCATAATTATAAACACACTGGTTTGTAGTAGGCATGTGAGAGACTAGTTGACTAGATGATACTGCTACTGCTAGTAAGCATTGGAAAAACTAGTCTTTTTTTTTTTTGCACCTTTTTGTTTTGATTTTTATTTGTTCAAAGGCTTTTTATGCTACTGGTTATGCAGGACAATAGTGCTATGACATTTTATACGAGTTTAGGGAAAATATTATGAATGAAACTTACTTAACGACAAAAACAGTTGCTACGTCAATATCCTTAAGAATAGAATACCTGTAAATAATCTATAGTTGCCAGTAGGGCAGAGAACAAAATTCACGATTCGTTTCGATTTGGATTCACAAGCTTGCGATTTGATTCAAAATTTAATTCGATAGTGATTATTTGGAATATATATCAGGTACAGTACATGGCAAATTTTCTCATGGAAAAAAAAATCTCTCAACTAATACTAAATTAACTAATTTATACACAAACACTTAAATTACACTCAATGAAGTTTTTATAATAATAAAGTTATAATACTTACTTTACAATTACGTAATTATTTTTCTACTCCAAATAAAAAAAAACATTTAAATGGTGGCTGTCACTGTCAATTTATTCAAACATAAATATTGAAGAACAGTAAAAATTATAATGAATATGTCGTATGGTGCTTCATTTTTCTAGCTGAAGTTTGTTTTTTCTGATGTAAATGTGACAGTATAACACAAGCTGTTATACTGACGTCTTTTGAAACACTGATTACATGAGACAGGAGACGGATTTCAGTAAGTTGTACTCTTTCTTTTAACACCTTCGGATGTTCATTCATGTTTATTTCGTGCTGAAACTGCTATTAAAGCAGAGGAGACGATCAGTTTGCGCTACCGCTTCTCTTCCACTCCACATTAAACAGCGCCAAAATGGCATTTGATTGAATATTGTAATAAAATGGACAGAATTCGAAATCTGAGACTTTGTTTGATATCAAAAGTAACAAAACACAAAGCTTATTGAGATTTATTGAATGGGAGGCGCGCTACAATGTTCCGTTCATTAATTGAAAACAGGTTAGACTAATTGATTCTTGGGATTTAAGAATCAATATTGTTTCAGAAAAATGAGAATCGATTAATATCGAGAAATCTATATTTTTTACCCAGCCCTAGTTGCCAGTAGATGCCAAGTTTTCTTGCAATTTTGTTATATTTATAGGTACTTTTCATACACAAGAAGTGTGTTCAAACAGCAAAGGTAAAGAACAGCAGCAAAGCAGGCTTATTCTGCACAGCTTCTCCAGAGTCCGATTTGGTGAACCGGTTCAATTATTTCATCAAAAAGAACCGGTTCGAAAGAATGATTCGATCATGAACCAGACATCACTCCGGACCCGTTGTCTGAGGCTCTGGATTTCAGGTAATAATGTTGTAAATAATGTTCGGTTTCTTGCACAGACTGATTGTTTCACTTCATAAGACCTTAATATATCATCAGGAGCCATGGGCATTCATTTTGTGTTTCTTGATATGCTTTTTTAATTTATTTTATGAATCACCAAGGACCACAGTTTCAGCTAAAAATCTTCTTTACTGTTCTGCTGAAGAAAAAAAGTCACCTACATCTTGGATGGCCTGAGAGTAAGTTAAACAGCACATTTTCATTTTTGGGAGAACTATCCCTTTAAGTTTAATATACAATTATCATAATGCAAGGCAAGCCTGTAGACTACAATTTGATTTGATTCATAAATTAAGTAAGCTATTTCAAATGGATCAAAGAGTTTTACTGCACTTCTTTACTCTTCTAGTTATTTACCTATAGCAGTTAATGAATTGGTAGTCTCACAGAAAAAGCTAACTTTTGCAATGCAAAATAAGTTGGATACTTTGTACTTCAGAACTCAGCGAGACCATTATTGGCTTCATTAATCAGTGTAAAGTGCTCTCCGCCACAGTAAGACAGCTGTACTGTTCTGCTTTGATAAGAGCCTCCTGAAACTGTGAAACTGTGTCATTCACTATGATGTTCTGTCTGGCAATAAACGCGTCCCATGAAGCCTGCTGAGCGGGATGTAGCAGGCTCAGTATGCAGCGCGCTGACCGCTGGGCTCAGCGGCCTGTGCAAAGTAAAGAGCTGATGTCTTTTGTGCGCTGTGTCAGTTGAATAACAAATGGTCTGTCCCTTTCTATTTGCCATTGACACAACCAGCACGCATGTGTCACAGAAGCTTCTACCTTTATGTAATGATTGATCCGCTCCACTGATGTAAAGCGGGCTTCGGTTTCAGAAAGCAGCCTCACGGTGAACTGAAACAGGCCGGTTAGCTGGATGTGGGAAGGGAGAGAAATGAGCAGTGAATAACAACTGAGCAATAGTGAGCAATGCTAATTAATCATGGCACAGTAACGGTCCTGCCCTACAAACGTCCCCACTCATATACAGTATGTGAGAGCGGCGCACCTGTACGGCGTAGGAGATGGCCAGACCAGCGTAGGCAGGAGGAATGCGGCCGTGCATGAAGACGATGAGGAGGGCTATAGTGGTGATGAGAGAAATGCTGATGAGGTCCAGACGCACAGCCAGCCAGCGCATAGCACAGCTGAACAGATAGTGACACGCTTGGTTTGTGTCAAGCAGGGCTTGATTCCTGGTGGAATATAACCAATATTTAGCCAAAGTCCTTATTTTGCAAGTTTATTCATAACATACTTTGCATCTTGTATATATATCTATCTATCTCTCTCCCTCTCTCTCTCTCTATATATATATATATATATATATATATAACTGTTGAGGGACGCACAGAGGTAGCCTAATTCACACAAGCTCTCTCTCTCTCTTTCTAATAACTTCATTAATAATTGCATTTAATCCCTTTAAATATATCATCTGATCGATGTCTTGAGGTGTGGTAACCGTAGTATAAGCGGAATAATTGACGATGGGCCGTTGAATTATTAGAAAAATAATGCACACCCGAGGTCACCACCTTGGGTGTGCATTATTTTTCTAATAATTAAACGGCCCATCGTCAATTATTCCTTACTTTTATTATTAGATTTTTATTTATAAAAACGGATAGTTCCGGTCCTTGATTCTGATTGGCTGAGCCACGTTCGAAGCTGTTGTAAATTACTCTACAAACATACACCTTTGTTTACTTCTGTGTGTTGCTTGGAAACCACTTTGTTGCAACCACAACTGATTCTGAGGAACTACATTGTTTGGTGGAAGAATACTGTTATTATTTATATCATTACACTTTATTTGCTCTGTTTTATTCTGTGAAACCTTACTACGTATATGGAATAACCGTTTTATAAAATCAATAAGCCCCGTGAAGCCGTGGTTTACAGTGAATTTATAACAGCTAAGGGGCGTTGTTAGGCACGACGCGAAGTTTTCTTGAAAAGTGTGTATTTGAAAGTTTCTTTCCAATAAAAGCCACTAGGTTTGGCATTTTTCATGATTTTCTGATGCAGTGCCATTTGTGAGTGTGGCTTGAGCATTGTCTATGTGCCGTTTGAACTTTGTGCACACTTTCTGCAGCCACGGTGTATACAGACCTCAAGTAAAGTTTCACTTCAGTGTTTGTTTCAGAGAGAAAAGTTCTGCAAAGTCATGGAGGGCATTCTGCTGTGTGAATATTACCTGTGTATGAAGTCAGCACCCCTGCCGTAAGCATAGATAGTGGACAGGCCTTGCAGACTGCTGGTGATATGAGAGGTGAAAGGGGATTGGCTGATATTTTCCAGGCGCTTCAGCTCACGAATGAGAACCCTTTGGGTAAAAAGGACAATCGGAAAAGCATATTTATATATATTTTTCAGGCCCTGACAAAAAGTCAGCCAGTCATAGAATATGAGCGGCGATATACGGCTGAGTTTTGATCAAGGCTCTGGCTCATCTCATCTGCTTATCTCTGTGGCCCACAGAGCTGCCTGTGATGTGACAGGTTAGTGGCTTATGAGATGGAGGCCCACAGGGGACAATAACGGTGAGACTGAGGGGATCTTCCTGGCTGAGCTGCAGTCATTTCTGGCTTCTCAACTGATTTATACGGGGCTTTATGGGGCCCGTCACACGTCAGCGCTAACACAGGCAGAACAGCAGCGTCAGGCAGAGCCAGGCCATTATTGATGAGAAATAAGGCTGATTTCAGCTTGTAAGTGCATATATGAAAAATGCATTGCTTGTGAATAATGTTAATGAATCATACTTTTATTAAAAAGATGCCAAGCGAAGGAGGACAAACCTGCCCTTGAAATGCTTCATCTAAGACAGATACTACGAAAATACATGTATAAGGTTGGTTCTGTTGCCTTTTTAGACATATTTAAAAATAATATTAATAAATAAAATAATAATAAAATAATATATTTGTCTATTATAATTGTTTATTTAAAATTATTTAGCATTTTATAAAATTAGTCTAGAAATTTTCGCACACACACACACACACACACATATATATATATATATATATATATAATTAAACATTTAAATATTTAAATTATTAATATTTATTTAAATTAATATTTAAATTTCAAATAATATAAGATTTTGGTTAATACATAAAAACATTGTAAAACAACACAATTATATTATAAATAGAGAATATAGAGATCATGTTTATTATCTTATGTTTTTGGCAGATTTGGAAGACACATATTTGTTGATTAATCAGCCTGACCTATATATTTGGTTCTACTTTTTACAATGACTCAGCTCAACTGTTTGACCCAATAAATCTGTAAGACCAAACCTGGAGATGCGGTTGACGATGAAGAGGAACGCCCCTAAAGGAATGATGGAGAACAGGAACCAGGGAAAGACAACGCCCACCATTCCCAGGCAGAACAGCACTAATGTCACATTCTGGAGCAGCATTTCGGCTTGCATCGCCAGACGCACGTCAACTACGCACAGAGGAAGAACAGAGAGCGAACGTGTGAGAGAGCGAGACATCAAAACGCTTTGAGAAGCCCCCGTCATCCTGCATGTGAAAGGATTTGTGAAGAGAGAAAAAGAGAGGTTCCTCACCCTCATCCATGTCCCTGGAGAATCGGTTGAGAATGCGTCCCAGGGGTGTTGTGTCAAAAAAGCGCATGGGGCTCAGAAGTAGAGTCTTAAATAGTTTATCATGCAGAACCGAAGCTGCCCGCACAGTGCACTGCAAAAACAACAACAAAACAACACACACAACAGTGTTAATAATGCATGCACCCAGACACAACAAATGCTAATAAATGGGCCGGTGATTAAAAAAACCTATAAAATTCTTTAGTTAGGGTCCATAATGCAGATAAACAGGTCAGGGATGCACACAAACATTTACACAGCCATAATAGCTAGATTTATACGGGGGAAAACCTTGGCAAATATCCAGGAATGCTTCTGCTCTGTGAGGCTCTGCCTGAGACATCACACACATCCTCAGGAAAATAGGTGAATTTCCTACTTTGATAACAGATATTCACTGGAATAAAGACTTTGCACGGCCCATTTCAGAATAGCAAAAGAGCTTAAACAATGCTCACAGTTGTTCCCTCCTGATACATCTGGTTAGAAACAATAGATGATTTAAATTAAGAGGACAGAGACCGCTTCACTAGCTTTTTTGGTGCAAATTAAAGTTATTTAAACATATTTAATATCAGTGTTGACGAAAGTTACTTTTAAAAGTAATGCATAACTATATTGCATTACTCCCTGGAAAAAAGTAACTGATCGTGTTACTTTTTATGGAAAGTAATGCATTACATTACTTTTGCGTTACTTTTTCTCGTCTGGGCTGGGCTTGCTTGTTTATTTTTAATATAAAAAAGTTCTATTTTTGGCAAATGTAAATGAATAAGCCTCAGGCTGAAGATACTAAATACATAAAAGGATTTTGTGAAGACATTTAATTATTGCAGGTTTGTGTAATATTCTGAGTTTGTATTTCATTGTTTTTATTCATTTTGAGGAATACTGAATCTGTTTTAATATGAGTAAATACAAGTGTCTTGGTTAAGTGAAAATGTGTGTTGTTTGGAGGTCAGTAAGATTTTTTTCCCCAAAGAAATTAATACTTTCATTTAGTGAGGATTTATAAAATTCAGAAGTGACAGTCAAGACATTGTTAACAACACAAAATATTTCTATTCTTTCTATTCATCAAAGAATCCTGAAAAATAAAATGTTTCCACAAAAATATGAAGCAGCACAACTGTTTTCAACATAATAATCAGAAATGTGACACTGAAGACTGGAGTAATGATGCTGAAAATTCAGCATTGCATCACAGGAATAAATTATATTTTAACATATTAAAATTGAAAACAGTTATTTTAAATTGTAATAATATTTCACAATGTTATGGTTTTTATTATAATTTTAATCAAACAAATGAGGCCTTGGTGAGCATAAGACTTCTTTTTATTAAAAAAAGACATGAATGATAGTGTATATTTAATACATTAAATATATTTAAATATATATAAAAAATAAAAGTCATTTACAAATAAATTCTTTTTGTCATTTTAAGTAACGCAGGGAAAAATAAAGTGGCTTCGGATTGCTGTGCAGTGCATCAGAAATAGAAAAAAAGCATTCTGTAGACACATTCAGACAGGCCATGCAGCAAAGAGCACTTCCAATGTAGACAGCTTCATTAATTATGATGAAAGCGATCTAATTTTGGCCTAATGCACCAGCATAGACAACATGATGTCACTCTTAGCACTTTACACAGTCTAACACACACATGATGTGCAGTAAATGCATGAACGTCATCACTGCAGCAGCACATGAACACACGATTACATAAGTACAAATATTCTCAAATACATGTCAGGAAACTATTGAGAATACGCCATACCTTCATAACAAAATTCCTCATGTTATGCTCATGGGAGAACATGTTACCATTTGGATTTGATGCTTTCTGGCACAAGGGGACAAATTCATTCCATTAATGGAATATGTAAAGTTCTCAAATTTGCAATCTTACCTCTGGGTAAAAAGAGATTAGCCATCACCGAGGAATTAGTGAATACAAGTGGCACACAATTACACAGACACATAACCTCTCTAATGTGCTGTCGGCTCTGCTTAATGGAGAAGAGGGCACGGGGTCCTGAGGGGACATGTATACTCAACCCCTCCAGCTCAAAGTCAAGACACTGGACAGATAAATGGATTTAGCCTGCAGGCAATTTCAATTAAAGAGCAGAAAAAAGAGAGAGAAAAGCAGACACTATGTCATGGATTGCAGAGCAAGGATTCGGTGTGCAAATGAAACTGAAAATGAAGTACACTGTGCTCAGGGGTGTGCAATATTTCTCATGTACGATAATATTGTAATTGTTTTAACGATATGCGACCTGACGCTATTGAGTCACTCACAAGCAAAAAAACAAGCAAAAACACGTCTTGAGAGTCCAGAAGCATTGACCGTGTGATGAAGCCCATTAGAAGAACGCAGTTAAAATTACCCTATACTTCAAGTTATGAAAACAAAAAATGTATTTATAATATACGATATAGTTAAGTTAGAATAACACACACAAGAGTGCCACATCAGTGCGCGAGTGCGATTGCCAATGTGATATTGATTTTATAGTTCAACAAACAAGAAGTTAATATTGAGTAACACTTTAGACATAATATTGTCAGTTTGTCTCTGTTTCGCCAATGAAAAGCGGGAGCAGAACATTTGTGCGTCTCAGAGAAACTCTGCGGCGTTTCGTTTCTGAATGAATCTGTTTTTGAACGAATCATTGGAGTCAATGACTCAATGATCTATTCATTGAAACGGTCACTCGCTTTGTTTCTAAATAAATCACCCGTTTTGAATGAACTGTTTGAATGAATGATTCAATGAATCACTCATTAAGACAGGGACTTGCTGCCACCTACTGGCGGTTTTAGTGTCGTATTTATTTAAGTACCCAGTGTTGGGGAAAGTTACTTTTAAAAGTAATGCCGTACATTATTGCATTACTCGCTAAAAAAGAAACTAATAACATTACTTAGTTACTTTTTATGGAAAGTAATGTGTTATGTTACTTTTGCATTACTTTTTAAATCTGGGCTGGGCTTACTTGTTTGTTTTTAATATAAAAAAGTTATATTTTTGGCAAATGTAAAAGCCCTTTCACATTAAAAGTGAAATGAATAAGATTCAGGCTGAAGGAAATGTAAATTCACGTCTGTACAGTAGAGGACGCAGCTCAAACAAACCTTTCAGCTGTGCTGCCATTCTGCATTGCATGAAGAAAAGGATGCAAGAGAAGAAAGTTCAACACTCTTCAGCGATAAAATAAATAAACACATATATTATGTTTATCTGAAATCATGCTTATTAGTATGGTTGAATTGGATCATCGAAGGTCAGCAGCAAAGACATTGAATAAATTGGATTAAATACATAAAGGATATTTGTGTTATTTAACATATTTAATTAATGCAAGTTTGCGCCATATGAGTTTGCACTGTTTTTATTCATTTTGAGGAATGCTGAATCCGTTTTTTGTGCGATATGAGTAAATGCATGTTCACATTGAGTCTAGAACTACATCATGTTCACACAGAGCACACAACACGTCTGCACTGACTCCTGATTTCTCTCATCATGAGGACAGGAGAGCTGTCAGTCAATACATGGGAAAGCAAAGTAACTGGATTTACTTACTTGAAAAAGTAACTCGGATATGTTCTTGTAAATTAAAAAGTAATGCATTACTTTACTAGTTACTTGAAAAAAGTAATCTGATTACGTAACTCACGTTACCCCAGACACTGAAATTACCAGCACAAAAACACACTAAGCAAATATCGTTTAATTATTGTTACCGGAAACAAAATCCCAAAACATAGAGATATAATTTTTTGTCAATGTCACAAATCCCTACACTGTGCTATGAGCGTGCCCTGTCAATAACATTCAGATTCCGCTTTGGGAAAAGGCATTAATTGCAATGCCCCCTTGACAGATTAACCTGGTTCTCTCAGGTAGATTCAGCCAGTGATGAATAGTGCATGAGTAAAGAGGAAATGCATCTGCCTAAGTACCTAAGTGTTTGATGAAAAATTCAGCTGTGTGTAATGGAGACAGGAAGCCTGAACAGAGGAATCTTGTGCACTGACAAATAAACTCCAGATTACCTTGACGAACACCAGCCCTCGCACCGTCTTCAGGAAGAGCGCCACCCCCATGGATAGGACGTACACCCTGGAGTAGTACTGTATGTGTGGATTCAGTCGCATGCTGTCGCTCTCGGCGGTCTCGTTCCCCTGCAGCAGCGAGGAATTCTGCAGGGACAAAAGAACATCACCTTGGAAACATGATCCATCCCTGGAGATTCCCAACAAACCATCTGAACTGCGTGCATGAGTCCCAGTCTCAATTATTTTACAGAATGTGAGTTAACTGCAACATCTGTTGCCGTGATTGTCCCTCTGAGTAAATCATGTGGAGTCTGGCACTTCTAATTAGATTCGGGATTGATGTTCGTTTCGGCTAGGCATCAAAACACGGCGATTAAAGCTGGTGGTTTGTCACCTTAAAGGAATAATTCACCCAAAAATAAAAACAGGCATCATTTTTTTTTTGTTGTCATTTTTGTCGTTCATGTCGTTTCCAAACATGTGAAGACTTACTTTCTTCTGTGAAACTCAAAATGAGAGATTCTGACCTGTTTCTGTTTTCCTTGCAATTATAACAAATGTGTAATGAAGCTTTCAAGCTTCAAAAAGAAGGACACAAAAGAACCAAAAAAAGTGTCATGGTCAATTTTAAAGGGTTCTTTTACTCTAAAATGTAAATTCTGTCATCATTTAGGCTACCCACCCTTGTTTTAATCAAATCTCTCTCTACAGAAAAAGTCTGTTCACCCAAAACTCTGATGCTTCAAAATGTTTGTAAAGAGATCAAATTAATAAATCCATATTAACTGAGCAGTTTAATCAAAGTATTCTGAAGAGCAGGGCTGCCAGGTCTGGATGTTTTATTTGTAAGCATCATACTTTTTTCTCTCATTTCAGTTAATCTCATAAAACTAGTGAGCTAAGCCAGTAGTAGTAGTAAACATGGCTGAAGGAGCGAAGAGCGGAACAGACAAACCGATTCAATTGAGTGAGTCATTTACGCTGGAACTCCAGTTGATTCAAACTCAAGTGACTTCGATCATTCAGTTCAAGCGATTCACAAGCAAAAACCAGTTCAAAAGAGCCTTTCAGTTTCGAATTTCGATGTATTTGAAATGCTGTAAACATGACAGAATTTTCATTTTGCGGTGAACTAACCCTTTAAGCTATTATTCACAAAATAATTGAAATCCACCCTAATTCTCTTTTGCACATTGATGAAAGATCATGAGCAAGTAGCGAGGAAACAAATGATTCTTTTGAGTCAGATCATGTCAATGAATAGGATGACGGGAATGATTCATTCAATGATTCGCTCATACTGATCAGAATTTCTCCTTTTGTTTTCCTCAGAAGAAAAAGTGAGTTAAGTGAAGATGAGTGAGTTGTTATTGTTGGCTGAATCATCCCTTGGTCTTACCCCGCTGCCTTGCCCGATCCAGTGACTGAGCCACCAGTTGCTGAAGGCGATGCTGCCGGTGGTGAAGAGGAAGAGGAGGATGTTTACGATGAAGGCCAGAGGCCCTCCGGCAGCCTTGATGTAAGTAGTGTACACTTGCCAGTCCACGGCCCCGCTCCCCTTTTCCTCCGCCTGCATGAGCTGATCTGTGAGGGGCACATCAGACGACAGAAAGAGAGAAGAACAACAAAGAAGTGACTCAACACCGACTGTCAAAGCTACACTTCCCAAAAGAGGTCACATGGTGCCAAAGGACTGGAATAAACGATTGTGCCAAACTCAATGTGTTTTTGCAATTAATTACTGATAAAAATTCATAGTGTATACATATTGTATATTTATATTTTAATGTATTTTATTATGCTACATCAACATTAACACACATGCACACACACAATGCAGTTTTGTAAATTGCAATGTAAATATAAATTTGTAATCAACATATATTAAAAAAAATATATGCATACTATAATGTAATTAATTTAACATGATATATTGACATATTATAAACACACCTAAACACACACATACACATTATTTATATGAATATGTTGATTACAAATAATGAATTTGTAGCTGATTATAAATTGACAATTAACAAAAATGCATTTACACAAAACATGAACATAGATACCTGAATAGATAAAAATGTATAATTTTATCAAATTAATTTTATTTGTTAATGTAAACATGACATGATATATATATAGAGAGAGAGAGAGAGAGAGAGAGAGAGAGAGAATGTATTTATAAATATTTATATATCTATAATAAATTAACAATTAACAAAAATGCATCAACACAAAACATGACAATCTGAACAGGTAAAAAAAAAAAAGCATATGCAGTTTCTGCCATTTTCAATGTTTTTTTTTTTTTTTAGGGCAGTATGTTAATAGTTAGAATAATGAATCTCCACAGTCATCCAATACAGAACTGAAGTTCTGAAGAAAAAGCAGATGAGAAGCACTGGATTAAACCCCCCTCACCTCCTTTCTTGCTCTCAGTATGTGTTTTGGCTGCAGGGCTGACATGCAGGGACCGCGGGCTGCTCTCCTCCACGGCCCTCTGCTTGTTTTTCAGGTTCTTCCTCACAAGGTTCTGGATAAAAGATGAAGAAAAAGAGAAAGAGCGAGACCTGGTAAAGAGCAGCCTGCAACTGATTAACAGAACAAATTAGCCAGAACAATGGCTGCTGGGCCATTAATACAGAGATCAGTGACAATGTCCCTCAGCTGTTACTCCTACAGATCAATTCATTTATAAATTACAAAAGCACGGCATGAATTGACATTTCAAATCCAGTGGCTCTGCAGCCCGTGGTTCATGCATTTTGCAGAGGGTGATGTAGGATGTTTTGTGAACGTGTGACCCTGGTGTTTTCCCATAGGGCGGCGTATCGCACCTCTTCCTGCACGCTGTTGAAAAGGGCAGCGTAGTCTCGGCCTTTCTCCATCAGCTGGACGTGTGTGCCGTGCTCTGCTATCTGACCGTCCTTCATTAACACCACCTCATCACACTCAGGCAAGAACTGCAGAATAAACACACCCGCGGGAACGGACACAGAGCGTCACAAAATACAGTGAGGAGGCCTTATGTTACATTAACCTATTAATATCACATTAGAAGTCATTTGCTCATTAAAAAAATAGTTTTAAGAGACAATTTTGTGTTTTAAAATTTTGAATAGGGATGCATGACATGCCCTTTTTTAAAAATATATTTATTAAGATTGTTTTTATTTATCAGTAACAGTAAATACCGGATATATCCCCAAGCATATTAATATCATATTATCAGTAAATATTAGTAACATATATCAGTAACAGTAAATATAGGATATATTATAAGTATTAGATAAATATTTATTAACCTATTAATATCACATTAGAAGTCATTTGCTCATTAAAAAAATAGTTTTAAGAGACAATTTTGTGTTTTAAAATTTTGAATAGGGATGCATGACATGCCCTTTTTTAAAAATATATTTATTAAGATTGTTTTTATTTATCAGTAACAGTAAATACCGGATATATCCCCAAGCATATTAATATCATATTATCAGTAAATATTAGTAACATATATCAGTAACAGTAAATATAGGATATATTATAAGTATTAGATAAATATTTATTAACCTATTAATATCACATTAGAAGTCATTTGCTCATTAAAAAACATTGTTTTAAGGGACATTTTTGTGCCTTTAAAAATTTTAATAGAGATGCATGACATGCCATCAGTAATAATTTTTTTTATTATTTATTAAGATTTTTTATTTATCAGTAACAGTAAATATTGGATATATCCACAAGCATATTAATATCATATTAGAAGTCATTTGCGCAATAATAAAAAGGTTTTAAGGGACATTCTTTTAAAATTTTTATTAAGATTTTTTATTTATCAGTAACAGTAAATATTGGATATATCCACAAGCATATTAATATCATATTAACAGTAAATATTAGTAACATATCAGTAACAGTAAATATTGGATATAAGTATTAGATAAATATTTTATATATCCTCAAGCATATTAATATCATATTATAAGTCATTTGCTCAATAATAAAAAGGTTTTAAGGGACTTTTTTTTGTATTAAGATGTTTTATTTATCAGTAACAGTAAATATCGGATATATATCATCATATATGTTTTAAATTGTGCTTTTGGATTTTTAAAAATTTCTTCTACTTTTTACTTTTTAGATTAAATGTAATGCCCACTTAAAACTTTTTATTTTTTTAATAATGCTCATTATAATGTTATGGCATTAAAAATGACTCATTTTAGTTTTTTGTTAATAAACTATTTGTTTATATATGTATATATAAAATTCAAAATTCAGACATAACAGAATATAATTTTCATCTGCCATTTCCCAGAAGTTTTACTGTTAGCTATTTAAAATGGTTTGTTAATTGGAATAAAGCTGAAATAAAATAAAATGTAAATAATAATTGAAAAACTGAAACAATTAAAAAAAAACTTAACTGAAAATTAGAAGTGCTGCCTTGGCAACTAACCGAAATAAATTAAGTTTAAGTTGAAGTACTAAAATTACTAAAAGTGAAATAATAATAATAAAAAATAAATAAAAAAAACAAAAGCAAGTGACAAAATTACTAAAACTTAAACCAAAATGAAAATAAAAGCTTTAATACTACATAAAGTATAATAAAGTTTATATAATATAATAAAGTTTACTATAACAACTATAAAAAGAATGAGACATTATAACAATAAATGTTTATTTGGCATTTTGGCCTACTGTTTTTAAAATATTTGATAAGTGCAATAAGGCATTTAAAGCCATGCTGTGTTATAGTCATGACTGAAGGGACTGCCTAACAACAGCCTCTGCAATAAAACACAGCCTCTCGTGCGAACCGTATTCAATCCACAAACTTATATAAAGGACGAGCATGTCTGTGCTCTGTCTATGCGGTAGATCACATGCATTCATAGCCTCTTGCCTGCAGCTGGTGCGTGACAAAGATGACAGTCCTGCTCTTGGCCGCGCGGCGGATGGCGCTGTGGAATAGGTGCGATCCCACGTGAGCGTCGACGGCGCTGAGGGGGTCATCGAGCAGAAGGACGGGTCTCTCGCTGTACAGCGCACGGGCCAGACTCACTCTCTGCCGCTGACCGCCGCTCAGATTGGCCCCTCTCTCTCCTATCTACAGCAGATCATTCACTTCAGCCACACTAATCATCACACTGCATGTTTTTCAACGGCAAACTAATAGAGATATCATACGAGTGAGATTTGAACGACCTTGTGTTTTGATTGTGTTTGTCAAAGTCAGAGATTATATTATGAGCGTTATAATACCTCAGTCATATCGCCATATGGCAGCTCAATAATATCAGGAAATAAACAGCAGGCTTCCAGAACTGCGTTGTACCTGGTGAGAGATGAGCACAAAACTTGTTTAATTTTAGAAGAAAGGCCAAAGTCATTTTTATGCAGAACTCGTATATGCATGAATACGCTCCGTACTTCTCCTCAATGTATTTTTTTCCAAACAGGATGTTCTCCCTGAGGGAATCGTTGAGGATCCAGGCCTGTTGAGCAACATATGCGAAGTCTCCGTTTACAGCTACTGAGCCGCCAAGAAGGGTCATCTAGACAGAAGGCGGAGAATCAGACCTATACATCTGCTTTCGTCCTGCTGAGAGGACCAGCTGCTTCATGTCCAGGCTGCTTTATGATGGTTAAAGGGGTGGTTATAAAAAATCAAGGTTTTTCATTATTTACTCTAATTTCGTGCCAAACCCATATGCTGTTATTTTCTCAGTGGAACTCATAAAGAGAAACGCTCATCCTTTCTCTAAAACAACAGCTGTCCAGCTCCAAAAAGAACAAATACCGTAACATTGTAACATGTGACTTGTATGATAGTCTTCCAAAGACACTGAAAGTTAAGGCATTATTCACTGATGATCTTCATTTCTATGTCTATTGTGATTACAGCCTTGATATAAATACATAAAACAGAGCATTATGCATAGTTAAAAGTTTTAACCATTGAAAGATTATGGTTGCTAACATTTATTTTTTTTTAATAAACAAGTCTCTTATGCTCACAAAGGATGTTTATTTGATCAAAAATACAATAAAAACAGTAATATTATGAAATATTATTGCAATTAAAAAAAAAACAGTTTTCTATGTGAATATAATTTATTCCTGTGATGCAAAGCTGTATTTTCAGCATCATTACTCCAGTCTTCAGTGTCACATGATCTTCAGAAATCATTCTGATATGCTGATTTGCTGCTTAACAAACATTTCAATTATTGTTAATGTTGAAAACAGTTGTGCTGCTTCATATTTTTGTGGAAAATTGGATTCTTTTTTTCAGGATTCTTTGATGAATAGAAGTTCAAAAGAGCAGCATTTATTTGAAATAGACATTTTTTAAAATGTTTTTACTGTCATTTTTGACCAATGTAATGCATCCTCGCTGAATGTAAGTATTAATATCTTTCTTTCTTTCTTCAAACAAACAAACAAAACACACACCATTCTCCCTGACCCCAATCTTTTGAACAGTAGTGCATGTAATTTCTCACCTGTCCCAGTAGAGCAGATAGCAGCGAGCTCTTTCCACTGCCGACTCCTCCACAAACCCCAACCAGTGACCCCTGGTGTACAGCGCAGAAAGCAGGCCAGCAAATTACATCACAGATATTTTATGACAGTAGAGTTAGTTATGACTAGTTCTACATAAACGCTGTATTCGTGAACTGTTTGCTGCATGCAACACTTGGGCATCCCATGAAAACCTCGTTTTTGTCTGAATATGATGAGAAATGTTGAAAACCCATCTGACCTCTGACACTGTGCTATGCAGCAATCGTAAAACCGCAGATGATGTATCGCAGTACCTTCCGGATGCAGAGGTCTATGCGGTGCAGGGTTTTGTGCAGCGGAGGTCGGATGCTCTGTGTGGAGGAGATGGTGCTCTGTGGGCTCTCCTGCTCCATGTGTGTGAGGAGGTGCTCTGCGTTGGCTTCCTCGCTCTCCCCTTTGCTGTCCTCTGTGGTGATGTACAAGCTCAGCTTCTCCCTCCTCAAAACCCTCTTCATGCCTCCTCTTTTCTGCTGGGCTCGGCTCTTTTCCCCCGAGCCGCTGGTCTTCTCCCAGGCCAGTGTGGCGTCTTTAAACTCCACCGCATTATAGGGATCTTCCATTTTGTTTGAGATCAGCTCCCTGTCCTCCATCAAGAAGAGCTTCTGTGGGCGCAATAGGAGGCATTAAAGGGATGGTTCACCCAGAAATGACATTTTTGCTATCATTTACTCACCCTCATGTTGTTTCAAACCAAACAGTTGCTAGTCCCCATTGACTTCCATAGTATTTTTTTCCCTCCATACTATGGAAGTCAAAAGCGTCCAGCAACTGTCTGGTTTCCACCATTCTTCTTTCGTGTTCAACAGAGGAAAGAAACTAATACAGGTTTGGAACAACATGAGGGTGAGTAAATGATGACAGAATTTTCATTTTAGGGTGAACTATCCCTTTAAATCAGGGAATCCCAAACTTGTTTAGTAAACACTTTGAAGGAAACGTTCTCCCATAAGAAAAAAAAGTGTCATCATTTACTCTCCATGATGTTGTTCCAAACCTGAATGACTTTCTGTGAACACATAAGGAGAAATACTGCAGAATATCCATATCTTAATTATTATAAAAGTGAATGAGGACTGGGACTGTTTATGGTCCCCATTGACTTCCACAGTATGGAAAAAACAATTACATGGAAGTCAATGGGGATCATTAACTGTTTGTTCAGCAACATTCTTCAAAATATGTTCTTTTATGTTCCACAGAAGAAAGAAACTCATACAGGATTGAGTAATGGGCCGTTCACACAGAACTCGTTTTTCTATTCCAGTGCACTACTTTTCCATTGTTTTTCTATGTAAACGCACTGGATGGACGTGTATGACAGTTGTGCTCGAGTCTCGTGTCATCACTTGAGTGAGGCTGTGAGCGTCACTCATCAATGTCAGTTCCGAAACAGTGGACCAATCAGAAGAACTGGAGGCGGAGCAAAGCTTTTGTTTACAGTAGCAAGTTGGCATGCTAACTTTATTTGACCAAACATGGCAGAGGAGGCATTCTGCACTGTGCTTTTTTAAAACCATTCCTGAGCGCTGCGTCTCGCGTTTTTAGACGCAAAGTTGTGTTCAGTGTGAACGATGAATGATGACAGAATGTTCATTTTTGGATTAACTGTCACTTTAAGGTCCCACATATCATCAAAGTAGCCCAGTGCAAAATCAAAAAAAAAAAAAATAATATATATAATAATAATAATAAAGTTAGCATGTGTTGATGAGTGAGATCATCATCAGCATATGTGAGATCTTTAGTAAGATCTCAGTAAATGTTAATCTTGAAATATTACTAAAAATATACATTTTATTCATTCTTACATTTACTTTATAAAAATCAGTAAAGATTTAACAGCAAAAAGACACATGAACCTTGTCCTGAAAATTGAATTATACTAATAGGCCTTTTACTTGATAAAAAGTATCAGTCAGAAGACAGAAGTCATGCAGTAAATTATCACAACAGATTTTTCATCAAAGTTTTGATCATCTTGATCATTTAGAGGACTTGATACAGTAAATAATTTTCGGTGTTACACTATTGCACAGCTTCAGAACACCTATATATGGACCACTTTTATGATACATTTATGGTGCTTTTTGTCATTTTTGGATTCCCAGTCACTATTTGTTCAGTGTATTGGAAAAGAGCTGCGTGGATATTCTTCAAATGTTCTCCTTTTGCGCTCTATCGAAATTAATTCACATTTTAAAAAAACATGAGGGTGAGAAAATAATGGCGGAACAGTAATTTTTGGTTCGTTTGTGGATGTGGATGTGGATGTGTTTTTGACCTGAAATCTTTTCACGGCCACGGAGCCTTCAGATAAAGCACGCACCGCCAAGGGCGTGACCTTTAGAGCAAAGGTCATGGAGTTGAAAACAGCAACGATGGTGAAGGCCTGCAGGGTGTGACAGAAATGAAAACAGGTCTCTGTGAGTTCAGGTTCGAGGTTGTTTACGAGCCTCGGGCAGAAAGCGGACAGCACTAGCACGGCTTTACCTGTGCTGCGGTGAGATCATAGCCCAGAGCCATGTGAAGAGTGAACGTGCACACGCTGGCTATCACCACCACCACTGGAGCCACACCCACCGTCAGGCTTTGAACACAGCCGGCCCTCTCCAGGATCCTCCTCTCTTCTGATCGAACCCCTTGAGACACACAGGAGTCGTCAAAGAAGCAAGAGTTGTTTTCTGTTCAGTGACTATGTGGTGTGACTCTCTAAATGTCCTGGGGCCAGTTGCATGAACTGCTTAGACTAGTCTTACAAGTTAGTCATCCAGTTTTTTCATTAAGACTGGACTAATTTGAATCTTAAAAGTAAGACAGATTAACCCTTGGCTAACTTAACCTAGCTGGTCAGACTAGTTTTTAAGAAAAGGTGCTGTATGTAATTTTTTGACTGTATTAAAGCAAATAATAAGTTTGCAGATATTTAGAAAAGTTCACATACTCGTTTCTCTGAAAAACAATGCTACAGCCAGTTATTCTGCTCTGAAATGTGCGTTCAGTGTCGGGATGTCTGTTTTTGTTTTGCTCTGTGTGACTCCGCCCACTGCCAGTTTATCCAATAGGATTTCAACACCCCGGGTTGCCAGTTGGTGGAAAACACAGCGTATTGCAGCATGAAACCCAGCAAACGAATTGAGTCAGAGATCACAGATTCAAAAAAGCCCTAAAAGCCTCGGCATCCATCTAAAAATGGTCTCTATGACCAGAGGAATATTAATACGCGGATAAATCATATCAAATATGATACAGTAGGCTTTAGGATTAAATTATTTTCAGTGTTACTCACACTATCGCACGGCTTCAGAAGACTTGTTATGTGGACCACTTTTATAATACATTTATGGTTTTATTCTATTTTGCATTTCCATTTTAATTATCAAAATAACAACTTGAAATTTGCAAAACATTTAATTGATGAATTTCATTTATTTCATCACACTCTATGTCAGCATCTCGATTCAATTATAGACGACGCTCTCAAAATGTAGTTGTGACTCCTGAAGATTTAAGGGAGTCACTTTTATATAATGTATTAGTTATTCTCTTTTAAAACTGAACTGTGTACGAACAGAACCATATTTAGCGCTCCAAACAAGACGGAAAACCTGCTGTGTGAATGTAGCCATATTTTGTTTCCATCCTACAACACAGTTTCTAATTTACAGGAGCCTCACTGCGTTCAATCCGGCAGCAACACTGAGAAGTGCAACTGTAATGGAAGAGAGATCATAATCATAAATGGGATGTTGCAGTAGATGGGGATGCTGAGGCACTGGCTGTTGTCCAAGTGTCCCATTTCACCTCCCTCTGCTGCACTGATATTTGCCTCGCGACTGCCCGCAAGCTGGCACATTCATTCAGTGCCGCTCTCTGGCTTACAGCCAAAGTGTTTTGCTGCTGGTCTAAACAACCAGAAGCGCTGGACGTAATCTCTGAAAACTTTTCTGGATCTACATAATTCATATATAGAAGATGGTAATCTATGCAGGTTGTGATATTTTATTTATAAGTGCATGCAAAAAAGGTTTAAACAGAAGATTTACTGCTCAGCTACATAAAATAGATTACTGGAGGAGTACATCCCAGTTTAAAGGGTTAAATGATCTGTTTTTTTTTCTATATATACAGCGTCCTAAAAAGTGTTTTAAGACACGACTTACATGGTACTTGGTTAGATATTTCGTTATACAATGACGTTAAAGAAAGGATAGTACGAGCGCACTTTAAGCAAAACATTTTACAAAAAGAGGTTTTGAATTAAAAACTGATGAATAAACATACTGTTCAAAATGAAGGTTTATATCATGAACTACACCTGTGATTCCTCCACTAGATTTCATGTTTTGCATCCTATGCAATGAAGTTCATATATTTTTAAGGGTGATTTACGTGTCTGAATACTATTTGGGGAAACTCTACCATTCAAAATCTGGGGTTGGTAAGATTTTTTGCTAAAACTTGACAAAAAGGTTCCATTTGTTAACTATATTTAATGCATTAACTAACATTAACTAACAATGAGCAACACGTTTATTACAGTATTAATTAATCTTTGTTAATGTTAGTTAATAAAAATACAGCTGTTCATTGTTAGTCCATGTTAGCTCAGGTCTATTAAATAACTTCAATAGAACCACGTTTTAATTTTAATAATGCAATAGTAAATGTGGGAATAAACATTAACTAAAATTAATAAATGCTTTAGAAGTATTTTTCATTGTTAGTTTATGTTAACTAATGTAGCTAACAAATGTTAACAAATGGAAGGAACCTTATTGTAAAGTGTTACAGATTTTTTAAATGTATTTGAAAGCACCTCCGAGGCTGCATTTATTTGATCAAAAACACAGTTAAAAGTTATATTGTGAAATATTATTATAATAAATCACAATATCATTCAAAATCATTCTAATATGCCGATTTGCTGCAAAAGAAACTTCTAATTATCAATGTTAAAAACAGTATTTTTTGTGGAAACCATGATACATTTTTTCAGAATTCTTTGATGAATAGAATGTTAAAAAGAACAGTATTTATTTGAAATGGAAATATTTTGTAACATTATAAATATCTTTACTGTCGTTTTTGATCAATTTAATGCACCCTTGCTGAATAAAAGCGTTAATTTCTTCTTCAAAAAAAAAAACCTCCAAAATTTTGAATGGTAGTATAGATTCACGTCACCTAAATTGTACTTATTTAACATTCAACAAAGTCAAACTGTCCAAAGGCATTATGAAAGAAAGAGCGCTAAATGCTTTGTAAGTTAATCTGGAAGCTCAGGGACTCTCAGGACATTTCAGCGACGGAGGACTGAGGAAGGACAGAGCCAAGACAGTGGATTAGGAAACTTGAGATTGTTCCTTTGAATGCAGTGCAAAGCCACAGAGATGATCCTTTGATTTCCATGGAGCCTATGACATCTAAGCGCTCAGACACCATCATTATACGCTCACTTCCCGTTTGGCTGAGTCAGTGCTGCTGTTTGAGTGGTTGTAGTCGAGTGCTGTCTTACTTTGTATGTTGTTAGCAAACGCCGTCTCCCAGCAGTACATCTTAATGAACTTAATACAGCCCAGGATCTCGTTCATCAGCCGGACGCGCCGGTCTGTAACCACCACACACCTTTTATGGAAATATGCTGTCAAATGGGAGGCCAGCATCTGCAGGAAATAATTTAAATGTGAAGATCAACCTGTACAGTCAGACACAAGGCTACAGTGTGTCCTGTCTCAAAGGGAACTCACACCTAAGGTGAAATGATCTCTGCCTTACTGAAACCTGGCTTAAACCTAATGATTATTTTGGTCTAAATGAGTCTACTCCACCAGGTTACTGTTATAAGCATGAGCCCCGTCTGATTGGTCGTGGCGGCGGTGTCGCAACGATATATAGAGATATTCTTAATGTTACTCAGAAAACAGGACACAGGTTTAACTCATTTGAAGTGCTTGTGCTAAATATTATGATTACAGATAGAAGAAAAAAATCCCTGCTATCTTTCATTTAGATTTTCGCAGTGATCTGAACAAAAACAGCAGACGGGCTTAATGAAAATGCAAATCCATTCTCTGCCAGAACGGCAGAAAAAATGCAGATTCCCTGAAAACAGCACTACACAAAGTAGCACGGCATCTGAAAAGCATCACAGCCTTTTGAAGTTTATTCGTCACATTAAGCCATAATGTGTATGCAATTCTTGTCTTTCCGTCCTTAAATTTAAGACCTCTTGAAATCATAATTAAGACTTTCTTGCACCATTTATGACTTTATATCGCCTTAAATATGATACAGCTAAATTTAAGACCAACGGAAACCCTGTAATAACATCAACATAATTCATAGTAGGCCTATAAATTAATCTGACATCATATTTTTTTATCATATTACATGACTTTCAAGGACCTTTTGATTTCCAGTCTTAAAACTATGCAGAAGTACTCATATTTTACCTTCTGTTCCTTACTGAAAAAAAGAAAAGAAAAAAAAAACTCTTAAACCAGCCTTAGTTGGTGTCTGGTCTAGCCAGGTCTCTCAGTCTAGTCAGGCTGGTTTTAAATCAAGTTAAGGCTGGTTTAAGCAGGGGTTGCTCACACACACACACACACACACACACACACACACACACACACACACACACACTCATGCACATATAAAATGAAATATTCTATGCAAATCATAAATAAGTTCATTATTCATGCCAATGATTAAATTCATGCATTTATGAGTTAGATTGTCCTAAAAATCACATGAATTCTGACATTACTTTTGAAACTGAAGTCACATTACAAAACACAATTGCATAATATCACATTTATTGCCACATACATGTCTCAGATCAAAAGTGAAAATGTCAGATTCAATGTCTTTTGAGAAAACCACGTCACAAGTCACAAGCCAGGGAAAAAAAAAAGATTTGGGCCACTAAACAGCAGTGTGAACTTGGTCTTTGTAGAGGCTGTAAATATTCCTCTTATTAACAAAAGGATTAGATGTGCTTATCTTACCATGGTGGGGTAGAAGAAGACAAAAATGGCCGATCCCACGAGTGCAGTCGGTCCTAAGAAATAGATGGTGTATGACAGACCCAAAATCCCAACGAGAGGCCCTCCAGCCAGCAGACAGCCCACCGAGATGGCCTCGTACAGACGCTGTCCATCACTGGAGCAAATGTTTACCAGCTGAAAGAGTAACAGGATGAGTCAGCCAAACTAAAACATGGCACGCTTAACCCGCATCAGCGCTGGTACTCAGACCTCACAAACACAAGCCCACATTGATTTTAAAGGGCCAAAAGGTCACATGAAAAAGTGGGCTTAAACTCGCCCATGAACCCTCTCAGATGTTATTTTCCCTTTACATTCAAGTAAATAAGGCATGACCTGAGAAGCTGTTCTCTCGATATCGAAATGCAAAGTTCTGTTCCTAATGAATAGTTTAGTGTTTATTACAGGAGTATTAACACACAGTTCACCTCTCCAGTGCTGATGTCTTTAGTGCTGCGTAGTCGCAGGATCTTCTGGAAGGCGAAAGTGAGCGCGGCTCCCTGGAGGCGTGCGGCCGTGCGGTAGCTGACAGCCCACATGAAAGCTAGAGACCAGGAGCGTGTCAGCTCCATGAGGAAAATCCCGCCGACCAGAGCCAGACCATACAGCAGTTTCACCTCTGCGCACTGAGAGTACTCCAGCAGGGCTCGGATCAGCAGAGCCTGAGAATAACAGCACACAACCAGGATGCTGAGGGAGGAGACAGCTGTACAAAGACTCTGCAGAGGTTTTTTTGCTTTTATTTGAACAGGATCAAAATTACACGAGGAGGGATTCAGAGGTGAGCTTTGAGGTTTAATGGTATCAGAACATCCTCTGAGGTCATGAGATCAAGTGCTGCTCAGAGGACAACACTAGAGAGTCTTTTTCTTTGACTCCGTCTCAAACTATTCTCATTCTAATTATAATAGAGAGCTGGTCCTGGATGCTCATTGGTCAGTACAGTTGTGCTGTGCATCACATTGCTAAAAAATTGAATTCAAAAATAAAGAAATTAATAAAAAATTAACAGAATTGGAAAAATTAATTTGTCTTCCTTGATCACTTTTCAAATTGATCTTGTGCCTCTGACCAAATAACATTTTTTTCTGAAAAAGATCAATACTTTTATTCAGTAAAAACACATTCAATTGTTTAAAAGTGACAATAAAATAGATTTATAAAAAGTATATATTTTAAATAAATGCTATTCTTTTGAACTTTCTATTCATAAAAAAAAAACTAAAAAAAATGGAATTTGAATTGGAAAAATGAATTTGTCGTCCTCAATCACTTTTCAACTTGATCTTAAGCCTCTGACCAAATACATTTTTCTTTTTTTTTTTAAAAAGAAATATTTTTATTCAGTAAGGACATATTACACTTTTTGTTAATGATGGTAAAATACATTTATAAAAATATATATTTTAAATAAATGCTGTTCTTTTGAACTTTCCATTCATCAAAAAAAAAAAAAAAATGGAAAAATTAATTTGTCGTCCTCAATCACTTTTCAAATTGATCTTAAGCCTCTGACCAAATACATATAAAAAAATAAAAATAAATACTTTTATTCAGGAAGGACCCATTAAATTGATCAAAAGTGATGCTAAAATTCATTTATAAAATATTTATTTTCAATAAATGCTGTTCTTTTGAACTCTCTACTCATCAGGGAATATTGAAAAACAAAACATATCATGGTTTCCACATTGATAATAATAAGAAATGTTTCCTGAGCACCCAAGCTTTGCCATCACACACACACATAAAATACATTTTAAAACACAGTCAAATAATAAAACAGTTAGTAGTTTAAATTGTTATAATATTTCACAACTTTACTGTTTTGACCCTATTTTTGATCAAATAAAGCAGCCTTGGTGAACAACAGGGACTTACAAAAACGTAAAAAAAAAATCTTACCGACCCCAAACTTTTAAATAGTAGTGTAAGCCAAGAATAATACTTGAGTATTTACTTGAAACCAAGAGCAGGAGTAGTGAGGAAATATTTAATTTCTGACATGAAAAGAGCACTAAAATGTACTGCAAATAAATATACCAGCTGCTGAGACAATGGCTGACCCATGCAACACTAAGCAAATCAACGCAGGGAAACAAGTGTGCTATTTTGTAACGTAATCCCTGATAATGCTATTAAGCGAGTGCTGTCAGGGGCATGTGCGGCCTTGTGTGGGGAAATAAAATTAACAGCTGCGTTCCCAACAGCGTTTCAGTAAGAAACTCCCAGCTACACCAAAATAAATCCCCTCATAGTGAAACTAATAAGATCAAAAATGTATGTTTTATTTTTTTAAAGATTTTTTTTCATCCAAACTCTAAATCACTCTTGTTGAATAAAGATCTAAGCTCATTTGGCAACAGAAATAAAGCAGCAGGCAATAACATGAATAATATGAATAACATGCCTCCTGGACCATGGAAAATCCAGACACATGCCACGATCCTGTGGATTAATACTAGTTTGAAGTACGAGAAGGTATGAAAAATCTCTGGTTTATATTACGGATTTCATTTTGAGTCTGCAAATATAACCCCTCTATTGATCCCTTGAACATAAAACTGTTCATAAATGTGTGCAGGTCTGTTTTCTGTGTGAAGCAGGAAAGTTTTAATGGATGCACGTCCACTGCTGCCCTACATTCATTATCATGCGCAGTTATCTTGCACCCAAATTTCAGCTCAAACATGTACAACTTGATTTCTTCCATCCCTCACACACACACACACACACACACACACACACACACACACACACTCTCTCTAAAAGAATCTTCACATACACTGTTTTTCATTCAACAGTGATTCAAAATGATCGCTGGCTGTCAAGCTCCAACAAGCGATTGCATCAGAAGATTAGTAAATATAATGCACACATCATTATGGATATTTTTATGATACTTAAATAATGCTTTTTAGTCCTCTTGGTTCTTGTAAGTCTGTGATCATTATGAAATATGGTATGAGAAAAAAAAAAACTGTCACGATTCTTGAACATTCTCCTTTGGTCTGGATAGGGGAAGCAGGTCAAAGGTCAGCATGCAAGCCAACAGTTGTCAGAAAGAAAAGGAGGACAACTCACAGGTCCAACAAATCCAGCCACCATGGTGATGAGCAGGGAGAAGATGGCCACCAGCATACGGGTCTGACAGAACCTCCAGAACACCCGGGACAGAGACGCCGCGTCCTTCCCTCGCCGCTTGAGCTCCTCGTGCCACAGCCACTCCAGTCTGAATGATGCATCGCCAAAGACAGTGTGTTTAAACAACAGTACATCGGCAAGTGTTGTAACATGAAAGACTGGGAAACCTTTTATTAAAGGGATAGTTCACCCAAAAATGAAAATTCTGTCATTAATTACTCACCCTCATGTCATTCCAAACCCATAAGAGCTTCGTTCATCTTCAGAACACAAATTAAGATATTTTTGATGAGATCCGAGATCTTTCTGACCCTGCATAGACAGCAAGGGAACTACTACATTCAAGGCCCAGAAATGTAGTAAGGACATCGTTACAATAGTCCAGTGGTTCAACCGTAATGTTATGAAGCTACGAGGATACTTTTTGTGTGCAAAGGAAACAACAACAACAACTTAATTCAACAGTTCTTGTCTTCCCTGTCACTGTCCGCCCCCATTCACGACAGTACCACGACACATGCGTTTCTGGGCCTTAAACGTTTCAGTTGCGTTGCTGTCTATGCAGGGTCAGAAAGCTCTCGGATTTCATCAAAAATATCTTAACGTGTGTTCTGAAGATGAACAAAGCTCTTACAGGTTTGGAACGACATGAGGGTGAGTAATTAATGACAAAATGAATGACAGAACTATTATGGAAGAAATAAAATACTATGGAAGTCAATGGCTACCAGCAACTGTTACCAACAATCTTCAAAATATCATCTTTGGTGAACAACAGAACAAACACACTCATACAGGTTTGTAACAAGTTAAAGGGGTCATATGATGCGACTTCAAGTTTTCCTTTCTCTTTGCCTACAATAATGTACAGTATTTGAAAAATAATGTGTTTTTTGAACATTAAAGCATGTCAACATATTCTGTTACACCAAATACACAAAATAATGATCTTTAAAAATGCATCATATGACCCCTTTAAGGGTGAAGTAAATGATGACAAACTTTTCATTTTTGGATGAACTATTCCTTTAACTTGAGTTTCAATGGCTGTATTCAAGTGATTTAAGTCTTTTATTTTATTCCTGTTTAAAGTCAAAATTAAAGTCAGCATGAATGAAAACTCACCCTTTCGATTTTCTAAATGCACATTATAGATCTTCTCGTGAAAATCAGATGTTTAATTTTTACATTTCTTTTCTGACTCTGTAATGATTAATCAGAATGTCATAACTGGATCTGTGTTGTTTGCAGGATTTCTCCAGTCATTTAATGCATTTAAATCTGCTCCTGCAAGCTCACCTTCATCTGCATCTGAGTGAAACACCCACATCTCAAAATCCAATCAACAACTGATGCATAGAACCCAGTCTCCACCATATTTTTTTCTCTTTTAATGTGTTACAAGCAAATGTACATCACATTATGGATAAAAAGATCGGTTGCTACTTCCAATTCATTGCAACTTTAAGAAATTAAATTAATACTGGCTAAATTGTTAGACCAAACCAAAATTAAATGTACAATATCACAAATGCTTTTGTCACTTTATTAGACAGCTCTCTGCCATGCTTGATTCTGATTGGTGTTTTTGGGTAATGATGCTGAACTGTATAATTTCCTAATTTCCAATTTCCTACATAGCTGTGTTAGGTTTACAATTCTTGCATCACTCCACTGTTTCTTTCTTCTCACATAATAAAATTACCACAAATCATAATGCATGTCATGCATAAACCCCTTCAGAATGATATAAGATCCCTCTGCTCCTTGTTGGGTTCTGCTTTTTTGCAAGTTGACTGGATATAATCCTTGACCTCACGTCTAAATTAAAAATGTGAGGCATTTATTTAACTGTTAAACTTCTGTATTTTAAACTCAAGGGCACATCATATATTTCAGGTCTTCGGGTAGTAAAACTTGTTTTGGGCACACATTTAGAAGCCAAAACATTGACACGTTTATTATAAATCATAAATGATGTTCAATTTCTCATAAATATTGTAATGCAAAATCTTGAAGCATTCAAGGAAAGCCTCATTGAAAACACTGAAATTCACACTTAGAATGAACAATCAATCTGAAGGACCAAGGCTTTGAGCTTTCAGTTCCCATGCCAAAGACCTACAAAAATAAATAAATAAAATAATCCACTCAGCTTTTATTTCTCACAATGGTACAACACTTTGGTGAACTGTATCTTATTCTTTTTTTTTAATTTCAACAGCCTTGTGTTTTGAAGAAAACACTTTACCTAAGTGTTCCAGACCCCATAAAATATCCACCCCTCACACACACAAGTACACATGCCTTTAACGCATCCGAGCTATATCTCTGACACAAATCCAGTAACGGGAGCCACAGACCCTGAGGTCAAACACTGAAAACTGACACCGCTTCTTACAGAGCCGCTGAGGCATAGCTGTCAGGCAAATACAGGGGCCTATATTTAACACACGATCATTGATTGCAACAAAAGAAAGCACAGTCAAAGTCTGATCCAATTCATCCACCGAATATGGGCAAATCTCTGATCTGTGATTAGAAAGGGCAGTTACAGATTATAGGTGTTTTTCCATGTTCCCGTGTTCCCGAGAAACACTTTGAGCCCTATCAATGAGCCGGCTTAGTCAAAAGGGACACGGGCTGTGATCTGACGTGTTAATGACATAACCGTCCTGCAGGAAAGGTGCAGACTGACTCTCTCTGATGTCTAATCCTTGCTATGAATAACACCCACCTGCCATAACTCTCTGGGCTGTGTGAGCATGGGAGGCAAGCATCTATCATTCATTCCCCACCGTGACTCAAGGGATTCCCACACCAACCTCTTGTTATCAAGATGTCAACTGTGTGAGACTTTGGCACAGGAGGTGTTTTCTAATAGTTCAGTTTGTTCACGGTTCAGCATGGGCACATATGAGAGATGCCTAACTTGTGCTTGGCTCCAGGGTAGGGCTGAACGATTAATCAAAATTAAACCGAAATCACGATTTGGCCTGATGTGATTATTGATTGGCAAAGGCTGCGATTTTTAATTTTAATTCTTGCCTCTGTATAATGCATATTTAAGTAGTGTTTATAGACCTTACAGTATGTGCCAGAGATACAAGCACGCTTCCATCTTTAGAATTTTGTCTTTGAACATTGTAGCACCGCTGTTGAAGAGTAATGAGCTGGTGAAGTGGATTTACTTATTGTAGAGTTTTAACGAAAGTTATCATGAGCATTGTAATGTTCGACGCGGCTGTCATAACAAATGTCAGTAGACCTGGAAGATTTTAAAACGAGTGGTTCATTCATAAATTTGCACGATCTTAAATTCACGCTGTGGATATACAAACGGAAGACAGAAGACAACGAGTGCAGCGCTGAAAAGGGGCGGAGCTACATACCCTGATAGCACACATACATCACGGAGACGTCTATTTGACGTCTGCATTTACATCTGCAAGACGTATTTTTTAGAGTGTTTGCATATCTGTGATACGTCTATAGGACGTTTCCTATCAGATGTCAAATAGACGTTTAGAAGATGTCTTTAAGATGTTTATGATTTAGAATGCATGTAAAACTGACGTCTATCCGATATTTGTACACAGCAGATGCTTTCCAGATGAAGCGATCTTTAACAGACATCTTGCAGACGTACCTGTGCTATCTGGGTAAGGTCTATAACGTGCATCTGAAAAGGCAACACGCGCCAAACATCCTCCCAAACTAATGAGATGCGTTTATGAACCTGTTGTCCAACAAAAGAGAATATTTAATAACATGGTTTTACTCCACAGCGTCAAGCAAGAGTTTGAAATAACTTCATTTTCTGATCTGACGTGGCTTCTTATCACAGAATGAGCAGAAATTATATTCTATACTGTAATAAAGGCTATGTCGATTAGCCGCACTGGATTATAGATTTACTTTATAATTATGAAAATACCCAAGATGGCTTGAGGAACACAGATAAACCCTATATTGTGTGTTTACTGGCTTCATGTTTAGTCAGTTCAAGCGTTTCTATCTTCTTTTTATTCTGCAGCCATGGCTAGATAACTTTGTCCATATTAGGGATTTCCTGGAATGTCATGAGTTCTATTACTTCTGTGATGCATATTGGGAGTTTCCGCACGAGGGCGCCCTCTGGAATGCAGTATTAATTAAACAGGTAGCCTATTACATGTGTTTAGTGCTCATTAATGCACACTCAGTTCTATTTTGCCCAAATTTTCCCCAAATCGCGCAGCCCTACTTCCGGGTATTTGCATTCAGACAAACACAGCTTGACAGTAGACAAACCTTGATGACGGATCGGAAGGTTTGCACCAGTAGCTCACCTTTGGCAGTTCGTTTCTGAGGCCTCGTGGCAAGACAGACCCCACATGTCTTCAATCTTGAGACAGGATGCTTTGTGGGCCCTCCATGCCAGAGGGGACAGCCACTGCAGGGTCATGAAGGAAAAAAATCCTGCATTGTCCACCGGGTGCTGATGTCTGGGGGTGAAAATGGAAGAGTTTGGCTCCTATCAGTCATCTAGGCACTATGTGCTATGTCTGAGAACGGCGTGACCTTGAACGCGAGAGAAAATCTTTACTCGCTGCGGCCAAACAGTAGATGAATCACACGTTTGTGTTTGAACAGCAGTTTGCACGTCCCTCTCAGAACTCTTACGAAGCAGTGAGAAAGTTCAGCGGCTTTTTATCAGCCAGCATGTTAAAAATCGAGCCGTCTGTGAGAAAAGGATAAGAGCGTTCTTATCAGGACCTCTGTCACTTGAGTCCAAATGGCAACGAAGCAAACATCTCGTAAGGCCTGTTTCACACCTCACACAAAAGTGTTTCTGTGCATATGTTTGTTTTGGCTCCATATTAACCGGTTTCACGCTGTCTGTGTAAGCAGTGTGGTAGAGGTGTAATATAAGTTACGTTTTTCCACATTGAACTTAGCAGAAAAAGTTGAAAATGCACTATAAATTTATTTTATCAACACAAGCTTTTACAATATAGGCTTATATGATGCAACTGCGTGAACTCATTGTTAAAAATGACGCCTATCATGTTTAATGTGGGTTAAATGTGCAGTGATGCACATAAACTATTTTTATTTAATTAAGTGACAGATTCAGATGATAAAAGCAGCTTGTAGCATCATTTTGACGTTTGGGTTCAGTCAGGTCAAGTCACCTTTATTTGTATAGCGCTTTATACAACACTGGTTATGTCAAAGCAACTTTACACTGTCAAACAGGAAAATAGTTTGTGCATGATGCAAGAAGACAATAACAAAGAATCATTTTTTCCAGCTAAAATCAGTTCATTGATGATTCACTGTAGATTAATTATTATTTGGAAGTAAATGTGTCTCCTGATAATCTCCTCATAACCACTTCACAATTTATGGCAGTTATTAAAGAAATATCCAAAGTAGTAACTTAGAAATTACTTTATTTTCTTTATTTTAAGTACTTATTTTCTCCTGTTGTAGTTCGTGAAATTTAGGTTTGAAACATTCAAAGGAGGTTGACATGACAAGCAATTTTATTGTCCTCAAAGAAAGAGGTCATTATTATTATTATTATTTGTTTCCTTTCAGATAATTTGGCTGGACAGCAAAGAACACAGATTTTGCCCATAAACATAAATATCTATTCAAATATTGTTGAATGTGAAAATTGTTCTGTGGCATGACTGTCATTATGAACTACAAAATAAATGTATCTAATCTAGAAATACAAAAATCTATGAAAATAAACAGTTCAGACAAAAATACTGTTTATATTGGCATTAGCTAATCAGGAATGACTGGTCATGAACTTCAAAAATGTTATATAATACATAAAATAATATATAACAATATATACTTCGTGTGTGTGTGTGTGTGTGTTATTTTATTAAGTCCTGCCAAGTGATTCTTCCACATTTTAAGCATTAAAATAAGCTTTATGTATTTGTGCATATGTGACTTTAACTGTTGGAAACGATGTGTCGATTCATACCTTGGTGTGACGTTCTGTACACCAGCAAGACTGATTTTAAACAGCATTTGCTAATTATTTTATAATTATTATACATGCAGTGTTTATGAGCTCAAATTAATTGAGAGACAAACAAATTCATTTTTCACACATTTAAATGAACAAGTGAGGGGAAAAGATCAAATAAAAATGGTAACCTGTCACATCCCCTAAAATATACACATATTTTTCACAAAATATGGATTTTATTCTTAAATCCATTTGGTAGCTACCCACATATTAATTTTATATGGTTATAACAACTGTATCCAAGAGAACTTACTTGTGCGTGATCCGAAAGGGCTTGAGTATCTGTAAGCTATGGCGATATCTGCCTCGTCTTTTTGTTTCGGAGCCCAGTTCCACCTCATCATCGGGGTCTGGGAGAGTCTGGGGAGGGGACAGCGTCAACCCCTCCACCCGTCCTACGGCCTCCAAAGCATCTGAGAACATACCTACCTCTAACAAACAAACACGAACAGAAAAACACTCAACAACACTCCAAAAGCTAGAAAACACTTTCAGACACTTGGGATGAGTTCCCATCCATGCTCATGACAACCAGCACTGGGAATGTCTGAATCTGCTGACTAATATTAGTGCAGTGACACAAACCTTCCTCTAACGCTATGGCTTTGGCTACAAATTTGAAGTGTTTATCTATTTAAAGACGCCTGCGGGTGGCCTCAAGGCTCGTGGATACTGAGACGAAGGATATTCGAGCTGGCCGTGTGTGTGTTGACCCTGTCACTGATCCATCTGTGGCATAAGACACGATAAGGTAAATCCAGCAACACTGGGACTCTCTGTATCTGCTCGGTGTACGTCACCGGCGACTGCCAGATAATGAAAGATAAGCACATTATTTACACTAAGAAAGAGCCTGCGTTCGATAAAAATCCCTAATGCAATAGGAGACTATGAATGTAAACAAGGATAATGGGAACGCTTTGAAATTTTAAAGGGCTAGGCCCTAATTCACACAGAAATGAGCATTCTGTCATTATTAGTCTTTCGAAACCGGTGTGACTTTATTTCAGACTTTTAAGGAACTGATCTTGCTATTCATGCAATTATAAAGAACGGAGATTGAGGCTTCCGAGCGTTGTAAAGCACACAAGCACCATAAACGTATCACAAAAAGTTCTGAAGCCATATGATTGTGATGATTATGACACTGAAATTTAGGTCATTATTCACTGAAAATTGACTCTATAGCTCTCCTTGGAGTATTTATGATAGTTCATGAGAGAACGGCTTGACATGGGCCATTTTTGTTGATCAGGAATATATAGTCATGCGTAACACTTTACAGTAAGGTTCCATTAGTTAATGTATTAACTAACATGAACAAACAATGAACAATCTGTGTTAATGTTAGTCGTTCATGTTAATGCACAGTGCATTAACTAATGTTAACAAGCACAGCTTTTAATTTTAATAATGCATAGTAAATGTCGACATTAACATGAACTATGATTAATAAATGCTGTAGAAGTATTGTTCATTCTTAGTTCGTGTTAACTAAAGACTAATGTTAACTAATGGACCTTATTGTAAAGTGTTGCCTAGTCATGTTTTTCTTTATTTATAAAGAAGCAGTGTGTAGTTAGCAAGGTAATAAGGTGTAGATTTTCTAAACCGATCAAGAAAAAAGCAGCCCTGGTATCGATTTGACATCAGTATCGGCAGATACTCCAAAACTGTACTGAGCAGTACAGCTCACACAAATGCTCTGAATGTTTCATTCATGAATCAGACTAATCCGGTTCTCCACTTAATGACTAAATCATCTAATGTTAGTCAGATTTGGAACAACATTTTCATTTTTAGGTAACGTTCCATACATGACCCCATTTCAATAGGCACACAATCAGCCGAGTAGGATATAAAAAAATGTAAAAAAAATGTTGGGCTTATAAAAGGAGCATCGTTCATGTTTACCTTCAGTTTCAGACTACTATGAATATTTATCCATTTGCACACAACTTGAAGGAAAAGCGAAGACAAAATAAGATCCTCTGCTACCACCATTGTGCCCAGGCTCGAAAACATACTGTATAACAACTGTAAGTGTCTGCTACCTTTAATAATTAAAAATAGTTGAATAAGAAATCAGTTTATGCTGATTTGTGCATTACACTTGCTCACTGTTCCTGATCCGGCCAGCTAGAACTGTGTGTTCCCTGCCATTTCTGGAGATGTCCTCCATTGGGATCCTCATACTGGACATTTTATGGATTATTAGAACTACCTTTATCTCAAATGAGCATTACATGATGTTATTAAATAATGAACATGAATATTGACTTTCCACTATTTAAGGTGTATGTAGTGTAAAAGCAACACAAAACAGAAAGTTTATACATATATACATATATATATATATAAAAAGAAAAAGTTGGAGCGTGAAGAAGGTCACTTACATATCAAACACCCTCTTTCCTATCAGCTTCAGGATGTTCCCACAGGTTATTAAATGATTTATTCAGAAAGCCAGCGCTCTCTGGGTCCCTCGCTGCACATGACACATGCACTTAAACAGCATGCAACGTTACTCTGATCCGGCGCAAAAGTTTCACCGCGTTAAAAAGCGGCGCAGCGGAGAGTTTGACGCCCCGCTCAACCCGGGCGGCGTTTTGAAGCGCGCCACGGCACAGCTGACGGAATTCCCTAAATGCATCGTGCGTCACACCTGAGCAGCCAATCGCGGATTTGCTTGACCGTCGCTACGGTAAGCGGACCTGGAGGGGAAGGAAAGGGCACGTGGTGATCTTTGCAACAGCGCGCAGACAGATTAGCAGACTATTTTGGGCCGCTCCGCTCCGGTCATCTGAAGAGCATTGCTGCATATGGAATAAGACGAGTGGTCTGAAAAGAGACACTTATTATTTTTTAATAGTAGCAGTTGCAGAACTCATATGTTCTGAAAAAGTGACGCAGAGCACGCAGTGTGACGAAATGCTCCGCGTTCCCCTGAATTTTTAATGTTCCTGATAAATAATGTTACGTAATGATAAGTCTTTTGCACAGATTTTCATTATTGCAACTTTAAATCAAACACTGAAACCCGGCCGGTGTCTTTCCGTTCATTTAGATTACGTTTAATGGGCATATTTTTCATCACTGAGTAATAAAGTAAATTATTTTTTTCCCTTTATTATTATTACTGTTTTATTTAGTTCCATCACATACAAGTACAAGGCAATGTTGTACAGTTTAAAGCATGTAGAACAGAACAACAACAACATAAAATGAACATAAACATAGTTTAAAAAGTAGTGCTGTCAAACGATTAATCGCATCCAAAATAAAAGTTTTTGTTTGCATGAGCCCAGACCTGGTTCTCTGGTCTAACTCCAGTAGGATCGTCATAATAGTTGAACTGACAGTCCTTTGGGGAGAGGCCATTAACGAGGCCTTTGAAAGGAAGAAGCTGTGATATGCCAACTTGCAGCTGAGGCAGAGGAGCGGGGCGGGACGGTGAAAGTATACCCGGGGGAAGTGGGCTGCAGGGGCTTTGTGGCTAGTTCCACTGTAAGGCCACTGAAGGAGTTGGGCATCAGAGGACAGGTCCAGTGGAGGATAGTCAGGGAACTGGCCACTGTTGCTGAAAGGACACAGTGTGGGCTGCCAAATGACCATGTAAGAAAGTGACACACACCCGGGTCTGATCAGCCTGTGGTGGGCCTGCCTCAGCTGAGGGTGTCTTGTGATAAAGGGCCGAAACACCCAATGAGGCTGGGGTACACAACTGATGATCTGTTGCTTTGGTGGAAACAGCATACAAAGGTCATTGGCAACATCACCTCAACAAAAGGCATCTTTCACCCAGGCTAAAGTTCGCACAGAAACTGGGATCTGATGGACATCGGTTAAAGTGTCTCACTGGCAACATCCATGAAAGATAAGATACAGCATAACATATCATCAAAACATCAAGGATCCTGGATTCTTGCTGAACCAAAATCAGAGCGTAACAATTGCTGCGTCTCACTGTGTTCTGCTCACAGCGAAGGAGAAAATGTTCTATGTGGTGCTGAATATTGGGATCATAACACCTAGTCCTATCATGCAAACTGTGTGTGTACTGTGTATATTTATTATGTATATATAAATATACACACACACGCACGCACGCACGCACGCACGCACACACACACGTATATATTTAAGAAAAATATGTTGTTTATATATTAAATATATTTATATATAATATAAATTGAAAAATCTGAATATAAATATACACATACACAAAATATATACATGCATGTGTGTTTTTATATATACATAATAAATATACACAGCACACACACATATATTATGTAAACAAAAACTTATATTTTGGATGTGATTAATCGTGATTAATCGTTTGACAGCACTAAAAAAAATAAAAAATACCAGGATAAAAAAAGTGCTATATAATATTAGATCAGTTACATAAATCTGAAAAGCTTTATAATTTTTATTGTTTTTATAAGCTTCTCATTTTGTGATCTCATTTTAGAAAGGGTTTCAAAATATATTTTAAGATCAATGTTACAAAATGTAATACATGATGTTTTTTTTATTATTTTTGACTTATGAATATAAAACGTTGCTAAAATAATTAACATTAATAATGTAATTTTGTTTTTCAGAAAAATATGGGTTTTTGAAAACAAACTAAAATATCATGAGGTTTCTAAATAAAGGCCTTTGTTTAATTTTGTTTTGTTTTGTCCACAAATATGGCTTATCATCTGAAATAGCGATGTAAGTATTAATACTGCTAATTAGCAACTTTACATGGCCACTCAATCTAAGGTTAACCCAGAGAAATGTGCGCTATATTCAAGTGTCTGTGTGGAAGCTGAACATTAGCGCTCACTGAAGGACAGATGGAGGCGCCGGTGCGCTCACTTGCTCTTAAAATAGGCTACTCCGTAATTTTTTGGTCATACAGATAAGAGTAATACATCTTTCAAATCTGTAAAGACTATGTTTATTTATGTGCACTCACAATAACAACAAAACGCGCTTTTGTAAAATAATGAAAGCAAACAGGATGCGCTTTCTGCCGTCTCGGTCTCTGTGAATTCGAGTGCGAAACTCCGTGTAGGCTATATCTTTGCCTTACAGACTTCAGAGCCCGGTCTCATGAAAATGCGTCTAAATCAGTGACCTCTGTAGTAGCAGAGGCTCCAAATAAATCCAATGACCTAAAGAGTGTCTCTGCTTGCCTTGGAGGAAATATTTCTGGGCTCGAGCTGCCAAAGGTTGAGCCTGGTCTCATGAAAATGCTTATAAATAGTACACCAAATAAAAACGAAAACTCGTGGTATTGATATGCAAAATGGACTTTGGCGTGCATATGATACCCATGTGTTTGGCGTGCATATAATACGCAGTTTTCGCGTGCATATGAGACTTCATCTCTTAAACCAAAACAAAGAAAGCACTTGTTTATCAGTGAATTATTAAAATGTTAATGCAGCCTCCTTTCTGTTTTTCCCTGACACATTCATAATCATAGCTTCTGCCAGTGCGCTGTGGCAAGCTTTATGCGTGCGCTTGAGCACTTATTAGGCTTTGTAGGCAATTAAAGACTCATTATAATGATTTAAATGGTTTATTAATAAACGTGCGATTAGTCGCCTAATGCTTAAAATGAACGACTACTAGTCTACCAGAAAAATCCTTAGTCGAGGACAGCCCTACTACACGCACACATACACACACATACACACACACGCACATACACACACACACATACATATATACATATATATATATATATATATATATATTGTTTGATAGTTATATATAGCTGATAACTTATTCTGCACGCACAGTTATCATCAGGTTCCTCCAGAATTTTATATATTTATTTAAAATCAAAAGTTGTTCTTTTAGAGTTTCAGAGAAACTTGGGATTTATTATTTCAATATTTCACTTAAAATGAACGACTACTAGTCGACCAGAAAAATCCTTAGTCGAGGGCAACCCTACTATATATTTTTGTGTCAGTAGGCTAATGGCACATTTGAGCAGCATTAGTAAACTGTAAATATAAAGAAATGCCAAATCACATGCAGGTTTTTTCAGACCGGAGACCATAATCGTGTAATAATTCATTTTATTATGATATGAAACATCCATTTTTTCTTTCAATAATGTTTTTTAAAGTTTTGCAAGAATGTCGTGATAAACTTTTTATTAGTTGTCATAGCAAGTGATTTTACAAGTAGGATGGCTCACTTTTTATAAGATGACTGAATTTGACTTGAATTCGTAGTTTATTCTTACTTTTGGAAACCTAATTGTTTTATAATTACTACAACTATTATTATTTCTGTTGTTTCTAGAAGTAGTAATTTTGATAATAGTCAATAGTAAAAATATAACCACACACACATGGTTTGACCACAGAATAATTACACATTAAATAAAAAGCGTCCCGCACGAACCTCTACCTCTGCTCTACCTTTTTCTTTGTGCTCGTCATTCTCAAGCATAGAAAGTCGGATATTGGCGTGTGCTCGCACAATTTCAAGATCATTTACGATTTATAAATGTCACATCTGGAAGAGAGGCGTACGCACGTTCGTTTTCTCTGAATCGCACTTATGAGAAAATTTAGGACGGTTTATACACAACATTTTATAAATGAGGCCCCAGGTCCTGCACGGGGACCCACGGGTCTCTTTTAATGAACACACCTGATTCAGATCATCAGCTCATCAGCAGGGAGCTCCATCAGCTGAGGGTTTCAGATCATACAGTGCAGAATGTGCAGGAGCAGGACTGAAAGCCACTGACCTACAGAGTCACAAGACACGGTTGCAAAGGTGAGTTTGAATGAACTCATGGTAGGGTCACCGCCTTAGTCCTGTAAAAGTCCTTGTTTTGCCAGATGAGCAGAAATCAGGATAGTACCTGCAAATCTGGAATGAGTGGCAACCCTGCAGTGCAAGAGAAACAGCTGCAACATTTAAATCAAAAACCAGGAAAACTAAATCAGGGAAATGTTTTTCAGATTTGGAAAAGTCATGGAGATTTCAATGCTCTAAAATATTCCATATACTAATCATGTGCAGAGTTTATTTAGCGTAAGCATGCTTTCAATTCAAAAAGATGTTTCCTCAGATATTGTTTCAATGAATTGGTCCAAATTATGCACAAATTGTGGTCTGAATGATTCATTGCCAAATTGGTCTATATTAATATTATTATTATTTTAATTTAAATCAAAAGTGTGAGGACCTGAGAAAGAAAAAAAAGTTGAATTTGCGTAATCTATATTTTGTTTTTGGGCTTTGTGTGAATTCCACAAAACTTGCGTCACATTTCAGCCCAATGTCAAAATAATTCTGTATGAAGGATTTGTAGCATTTTTATTTTCACAATTTTACCTCCGAACTGACAAATAATATCAAATATTTCACAATTTGAATTGACTTTTTTTCTGCATAACAATCCTGAAAAATTATTTTGTCATGAAAACTACTTAACGACAAGTGTTTAGTGATAGAAATAGGATTCACAGATAAATAAATACATATAAAGTATGTATACAGTGATGGGAAGATTACTTGCAAACTGTTACTGATTACAAATTACATGATGAAAATTGTAGTTAGTAACGTAATCGATTAGATTAGTCATTTTAGGTCATGTATTCTGACTACTTTTTGATTACTTTTGACCTAACTTGTTTATCCCATAGATTTAAATGGGATTATTATGTACCATATTGATGATAATAATAATAATAATAATAAAACACATTCCATTCTTTATCAATAACATGAAGTGCATTAAACATCATGTTACATCAGGGTTTCCCAGACTGGGGTAGAGAGAAAAAAAAAGACGAATTAGGGAGAATCAATAAATTATGAATAATTTACTGCCTTTGTGTGGCTATGTAATTATGTAATCCATAACAAAGTAACTGTAATCTGATTACGAGCATTTTAATGTAATATATTCTAAGCACTTAATTTTTGGAATCTGATTACGTAATCCAGATTACATGTAATCCGTTACTACACAGCTCCTTTTCTGTACTGCATATGGAGAGCTCAGTTTTTCTTTGGTTAAGGAGAGTCATGTATTTAAGGCCACTCACTCACCTTAATGTAGTTATGAAGCTTGTCCGCTGCTGTCTGTTAGCCTGCTGAGAGTCTTACATTAACAGCCCAGAAATCACTTAGATGTTTCACTTTCCTGAGCTGGGAAATCTGCTGAACGCAGGCAATCGATGAAGTGCATCCAAAGCTCCCTATCAGTTTCCATGAGGCTTCACAAGACATACGTCTACAGCAACACACCGTTTCGAGACATGGATGGATACACTGATGAACAGCCAAATGACCTTAACTGATGCCTGAGTGGAAGTTCATTAAATGTTATCAAACATAAAACACCAACACGTCAAAAGTAAGTGAAACTGGCCTTGTGCAAAATCACAAAAACAATGCAGGATCTCCAGCAGCGCGTTTCAAGCCTGTTTCACACCGCAGGCGTAAGCAGCACATATTTATTTCGGTGCCAATATTAGAATTGTTCATTATCACCATCTTTACCTCTTTCTCAGTGAGAGCAGGCCACAGAGAGAAGCGTCATTACAATGCGAGTCCAGGAGCGCCGTCCTCTCTGACCTGCGGTGCATCCCATCGCCCCGGCAGCACGAGGTCAGAGAGAATAGAGGACCAGTGCCATCCCACACTCCATAAGATAGACTAAAGCCTTTATCTGTCTATTCCCAGCACAGGGTGGCCGGGCCACAGCCGCTATCAACAGAGAGCCTGAAATATGCCTCAGAATGAAATCCAGTCTCAGCTCTGTCTCAAAATAGATTTCTCTTTCTTGTCTTTCACCCCTTGTTGTACACGGCACTGAAAAGATTGTCTGGGAAATACAGTATAACTCACACCAGGGCTGGACCGATTCGAGCACGCGTTTCCGTTCAGCAGCATGTTCAGAGAAGATAATGGCAAAGGTTAATATTGCAGTAGGAAGTATTTTCTGTGTTCTGGTTCAATCTAATTTAAGCTGTACACATAATCTGTGGCATGCTGCTGTTGATTACCACTTAAAATCATTTAGACTTGTCCCTAAGTTGGTAAAAATAAGCAAATGTTGTTTTCCGTCATGCACTTTTACAGTGAAAGTCTGCAGCCACAATACTTATAAACATGATAGAGAGAGAGAAGAAAAAAACAAAACAATGTGGCAAGTTCTTAGAAATGTACTATATGTTTTCGTATTTCGTTTTTATACCAAACTTTTATTCCATTTTCAAGATTTTTGTATTTTTATATCGGTGTATGTTATGTATGTATATTTAAATATGTAATGTCTCACTTAATGATATCATGTGGTGTAACCAAGTAAAACAAATGTTCCTTACACCTCAAATGCCTCAAATATGATGTGATCTTAATTATTATTATTTTTTTAAATCATTTAAAATTTTTTGTCAAGATTTATTTTTACAAATATCATGAATTATTACTTCATTAATGTCACAAAAGTGGCAAGTTTTTAGAAAGTGCTATTTGTATTCATAAATATATATATATATATATATATATATATACACACACACACATACACAATTTTTTTTCACGGTTTTGAAAATATTTATACCAAACTTTTATACCATTTAAAAAAAAAAAAAATATATATATCAAAATACTTTTTTTTTTTTACATTTAATTACTTAATTACGAATATCATGTGGTGTAACCAAGTAAAACATTTTCCTTACACCTCAAATGCATTAAATAAAGTGTGATTGTACACTTTAATTATTATAAACATTATTATTATTATAAAAATGGTTGTATTATAAATAGTATTATTATAAAAAATGGTTGTATTATAAATAGTATTAATATAAAAAATAATGATTTATGTTCATTTTTACAAATATCTTGATTTTTCATTAATAAATTCCACAAAGTAGGTAACATCCTTAAATAAAAGGTCAAATTATCTGATATTTTAAGAGACTTACTGACCTTGGCATGCAGTCATGAGGGTCTGAATGATTTTTTAATATATTAAAAAGCAGTTTAAAATTTTTTTTATTAAAAAAAAACTACTTCACTACTTTTACCTTATTACTTAATTCTTCTAATGAGGCTTTTGTCTTCATCATGACACTGAGTTTAGAGGTGTAGTCATCATATGCCTGTTCATTGCTGTTTTAAACCTCTAGAATGTGCCATAAACTTCACTGTAAGTGCATTACTGCAAACACAATTTTCGTTTGACATGTTTGACATATTTAACTGAGGAACGAGTCGGCATTAGTGTCAACGTCAATAAAGCTTAACTTGTTTTGAAGTCAAAAGACTCATTTACAGATTCAGACAGAGTGCATCTGCAAACAGTTGGAGAAGGACGACGATTGACTGGAGGTGAACTTTATAAGCAGCCCTTTAAATCATTGCTAATGGCCAGTCACTCAAGTGTAAAGTGGCCGCTCTCGAGCCGTCACAGACAATTTCGTCTTCGCATATCCTTAAGATCTTTATTGGGCGGTGCGGTCACAAATCAAATCTCATTAAGCAAAGGCCTCGCTCATTTAGATTTAATAAATGTGACTTAAGAGCAACACTGTTACACAAAGTTAACTAAGTCACCATGACTTCCTCATTATGACATGCATGCTAAAACACGACTGCATTTGAACGGTTTCGAAGTTTTTGTCGAAGTGACATGCAGCAGGTTTCATGGGTGGCAGAACAAACAAGACTGAACTTTTGTTCGCTCATAAATATGCAGCGCTACAGCTTTAGACCTGCTGTTGCACTCTTTATGAAATTATTTGTGCATCACCTCTACAGCAAGCCTAGTGCTCGAGTGAGGAAACATGAGTAAAAGTGCGATGCTAACTAATTAATAGAGTTGCAACTGGAATATAGTCTGTTTTACATGCTGTTAGTGCGAGATGACAGGCTTTTTGTAAAACACTGGTGGAAAACTAGCCACTTCAGTTCATTATTTTGAGGAGAGTGTTCTGATGTTCTGCTTTGTTCAAAGACTTCGTGAAACAGCTGATGACAAACAAGATCTATTTAGAGGCACGCAGCTCGCTTTTCCCAGTAAACACGAGGAAATAAATCTTTAGAACATGAGATTTAAACAAAACCGATGTTAAGTCAGAGGAAAAACAAGTCGCTTTTGGGAGCGTCAGTCGGAACACGGAAACAAAGCAGCACTTTGTTGAAAACGAAGTTATTTTCATGTTTAAAAATAGTTGTGAACTCACTCAATCTATTTCTCCATTTGTTTTTGAAAGGTCAGCGGCGTAATGAAGATGAGTGTGACAGTAGTTCATCACTCAAAGGTATCACGAACGCTGACATTTCAAATCAAACACATCAGGACCTCAGATTACATTATGTAAAAGGCCAAGGGCAAATTACATCACTGCAAGCACTTGATTTTTAATTCTAACACACACACAAAAAAAAAACTGTGAAGTGCAGTTATTACCTTAAGCTCCATTATTACTTTAAGTGGTGACCTTTGAGCCTTACCTATAATTCTAAATAACAGTCCAGTTTATATGTCATAGTGTTTATATGTTATGACAAAATAAAGTCAACATGACCGATGAAAGTGGCAAAGTGAAATATTTACAGTTGCATTCTGTTGCAGTGGACAGATGCGTAAAAACATTGTTTTGAGAAAAACAAATATTATATTGTTGTTTTAAAGTATTTTCTTTCCCCTTTTTGATTTAATAATTAATTTAGAATATTACAAAGATTTATTTTTCAAATAAATTTTTTTTCTTTTGAACATTCTATTCATCAAAGGATCCTGAAATCAGCTTTTAAGAATGATTTCTGAAGATCATGTGACACTTAAGACTGGAGTAATGATGCTGAAAATTCACCTTCGCATCACAAGAATAAATTACATTTTAAAATGTTAAAATAGGAAATGGTTATTTTAAATTGTAATAATATTTCACAATTGTACTGTTTTTGAAACAATAAATGCAGCCTTGGTGAGCAGAAGCGACTAAAAAAAAATCAAATTAAATATCTTACTGCCCCCAAACTTTTGAACAGTATTGTATAAATATTATGAAATATTATTATCATGTTGTTCCAAACCTGAATGAGTTTCTTTCTTCTGTTGAACACAAAATAATATATTTTGAAGAATGTTGGAAACCAAACAGTTGACGGTAGCCATAATATTTTTTTTCCATACTATGCAAATTCATACAGGTTTGAAACCATTTGAGGGCGAGTAAAGAGTGGCAGAATTTTCATGTTTGGGTGAACTATCCCTTTAAAACACCAAAATAGATATGAAATAACCAGCACTTTTTATTCGGACAGTTATATAGCATAGTTCAAGCTAATCAGCGGTTCCTGAAAGTTGATGTCTGCTTGAACTGATCTCTTAATACCCTGTCTTATCACACATTACTGAAATCTGCTCTCCAGAAGGCACTGTGGTGTCTCTCGTTCTGTCCAGAAGGGGGAGCTCATGGTCCTCTGTACTCCATGTATTGGCTCTGCTCTATTATCCGTAAGCATTATTATGGAAGTGGCGACCCTCTGTAACCTCCACGGGTTCCTCCTTAACCAGATGGACACGTTCAGTCATACGCTCTGACTGCCGCGGAGTAATGAGGAGCTTTCAACATTCGCTCTCCTTACGAGCCAATCACCTCCCTCTCATCCCATCGCTCAAGGGAGTCGCTCTTTGTAATTGCCTGGATTCACTTTGACTGGAGGAAGTCAGGTAAAAGTGAATTAATTAGCCAAAGCATCAAGATACGGCCCCCCAAAAAGAGATCCACGGAAGCTGGATCACTCCATATCCAATTACTCCCAAGAATGTGAGGAGCACGGCATTCAGGGGATTATGGATTATGACCCTCGGGTGTTTGCGCTTTGACATCGCTGCCCTTTGGATTCAGAGCCGCTCTGCTCTTTAGGAGAGCTCAAAAACAAGGCCAGGTGCTGAAGGACACTCCAGCCTCCAGAGGAAGAAACACGTGGGCTCTGCTTCAATCCACGCAGAATTGAATTCACGACTCTGTGGTGTTGCATGAAGAAGGCAGCAGAATGAGAAACATCTCCAGGGCTCCACAGAGAGATCTAATTAGTCTGTTTAGGGTCTTGTGGGATGTTCAGAACATCTGAAAAAATGGAGGATTCCATAAAGTCTACCGGGGAACAGAAGTACATAAAAAGCACAGCAGCACAAAATAATGGTATTCCAGAGAATATCTGTGCTTGTCGATGTGAAAACCACAGCCATTTGTCAAAAGCAGGCTGAATGACAGTGATAGAGTCCACATAAATGCCAGTGAACTGATGCACACGGCTCTCCGGCTAAGTGCTCTGATGGAACGGCTGGAGCTTCCCAAAAATAGAGGAACGAGGAAAGGAAAATAGGACACGTACGCTTGCCGCATGACCTTTCCCTGCCCCTGCATCTGTGCATGTGTTGTTTGCCTCGTCCAAGTTCAAAAACCTCTAAACCGGTAAAAGCTGGATGAGAGTGAGCTGACGAACATATTCTTGAAGAGGGACTTGAGGTTCGCTTTTAATGGAACTGATGCATTTAAAGGAATATTCTGGGTTCAGCATATCTTGAAGCCAATCTGCTAAAATGGCAGGTTGTGGAATGAGCCACTTTATGATGTAATAGTGTGGCTAAACACTGCCTCCGGTGAAGATGATCAACGCCTGCTTCTACATCACTGCCTGTTTAGCCCCGCTCACGATTTGCGCATATAGTGTAAATAATGAGAGAGGCAAACACAGGTCTACGCAGAAACCAAACGATAAAGATGCTCCGCTGTTCAGTGCCAAGCTATTGCCTTCCTTCTGATCTCAACATTAGGAAAGAGTGGATAAACTTTATTTGTAATGGAGTTCCAGACCGCGTCAGTAAGAACTTGGTCCTTTGTTCGCTTCATTTTAGCACGGATTCGTTTACAAACGGCACAATTCGATGCAGGGTTTTCAGAAAGATTGAAACTAAAAGACAATGCCGTGCTGAATATATTGGATCTGACAGTATTGTCGCACCACACAAGTGTGAGTGATCGTTTTTATTATGTGGTCACTATTGCTTTGTCTGTTATTACAGGTTGTTTGATACGTACTGAGTATTTCTGCGTTTTTAACCTAAATCACAGCAGCGTCCGTCTGTGAAGGCTGTCAAACACACACAACTGTTAGTTAATCACAGCAGTGGCGTTTACTTCCGAGTCTACAGTCCACCACATCTATTCAAACAGAGCGTTCTGATGAGGGGCTCGAAACAGGACAGAAAATAGCCTATTACTTATAAATTATGATGGTTTTAGATGTAAATATCTTGATAACATTATAAGTAGACCTCAGAGAACAGTACACAAAATAAAAAAAAGGCAGTTCATGACCCCTTTAAAGAAGTCTCTTATTTTAATCAAAGCAGTATTTATTTGATCAAACAAACAGTAATAATGTGAAATATTATTGCAATTTCAAATAAAGGTTTTCTATTTTAATATACTTTAAAATGTAATTTATTCCTGTGATCAAAGCTGTATTTTCAGCATCATTACTCCAGTCTTCAGTGTCACATGATCCTTCAGAAATCATTCTAATATGCTGATTTATTATCAGTGTTGGAAACTGTTCTGCTGCTAAATTAAAAAAAAAATGTTTGGAACCTGATAAATTTTTTTCAGGAATAAAAATTTGGAAAAAAAAAGACAGCATTTATTTAAAATATAAATATTTTGTAATAATATACACTACTGTTCAAAAGTTTGGGGTCAGTAATTTTTTTTTTGAAAGAAATTTATAATTTTATTCATCATTAAATTATATATAGAATTTCTTTTTAAAAACAAAATTTGTGTTACAGTAACAGTGGAAGTAAATAGGGCCAATCTGAAATATATTTAAATTCACAACTAATGTTGCCATGAAAACACACACACACACACACGTCTGGTTCACTATCCTTGTAGGGACTCTCCATAGGCGTAATGGTTTTTCATACTGTACAAACTGTATTTTCTATCTCCCTACACCAACCCTACACCTAAACCTCACAGAAAACTTTCTGCATTACACACACACACACACACACACTCACTCACTCACTCACACACACTTTTTAACAACCTTAAAACATGAAAACTTTAAAGCTCACGTAATCCAACATTTTAACATAATTATTAATATAGGTGATTTATAAAATTATCAGCTTTACATTTTTGCTTTTAAATCCTCCAAAAATGGGCCCCAATCACTTCCATTGTAAATTCCTCACCAAAATTCTGATTTGTATTTCTTAATTAATTTCAGAAAATGGGACGAGTTAAAAACACATTTTAGTGGTATTCCACAAATGTTGTTGATTAAAGTTATATTAAGCTGGAATGATGGGACATTTAAACAGCACGCATGGGACAAAAAACAGACCATTGAAATATTCATATTTAAGAGACAGAATCCTCTTTGTAAAAATGCTCTACTTGTTCAGGCTCTCTTCACTTATATTTCAGTCCATCTGGAGTGTCAATATTAAAAATGCATGGCAAAAAGAAATAATGAATTAAGGCTTGTTCGACGATGGAAGAAACAATCATTAGCCATTATTAATTCATGTTTGAGAGGCCAAATGTCTGACAAGCATTTGAAACAAATTTTTCATACACATGGCCTAAGAAAATGGAAAAGGGGCAGGGGGAACTAATCATGTGTAATAAAGCTTTAGTTTCTCTCAGCAATAAGCGAAAAAATAACCTTACAAATTGCACAACAGAAGAGCATTAGGGACGCTTGACTGTGCCGCCGGAAGTCTTCTCGAGACGAGACGTTTGCTGCTGACTAACAGACAAACACCCACACACACAGCTGCACATGCCACACATACGTGCAGCGCTCTGATTGTTAATTACAGTTCACAAGCTCTGTGCAAAAACAGCAGCACTGCTCGACATGTTCAGATCTGCTTACCAGTCCACTGCAAGCCATTCTAAAAAAACGCAATATATAAAGAAGATTCATATGAAAGAGCAAACCATATGAGATGGGAAAACACCACAGACCGGCTCAGATCACGTGGAGAAGAGCGGAAGAGTGCTTCACCGGCTTAAGCAGGAAAAGCCTGAAGGATTGAATGGACGTGCGTGGCATAAATGAGGCTGAAGTGAGAGGAAATCTTGTATCTTTATCCCACGATTCCTCTTTTAATTAGCAGAGGTGCTGAAAGTGGAACTTTTGAAGATTTTAGACGCACTAGTGTAGATTGTTAAACTATTCAATTAGCCTGGTTGCAGATTTTGTTGTTCTTTTTTTATTTAAAAATAGCAAGTTATTCAAACATTTACAGGATATGTGAACAAAAGATTCTATGCAACTGTTTTCTGCCGCCTATACAGAAGAGAAAAGAAATATATTCGTGTAATTTGTTTTTTCCCCCCTTTTTTTTTTTTTTTTTACAAATCAGAGGTGAAACAAGAAAATGT
>NW_015557101.1:193501-237594 GCF_001515605.1 Sinocyclocheilus anshuiensis | reverse complement strand
AAGTCCTCGGTTCAGCAAACCCTGATTTTTACCCGATGAGATTTCCGTTGTGTGGTACAAGTGCACGGTCCATTCACACACACTCTCATGTGTTCACATACTAAAACATACTACACACACACACCAAAGTCTTGAGGATCTCCAGGTCTGGAGTGTTTCTGAGATTAGAATCTCATGGGGAGGCTGGATGGACGCGGAGAGCTGGCAGGTGATTGGTTGTGACCCCTCCGGTCCATCGGCCGTTTTTGTTTTTCTAGCAGGAACCCAAACCCGTGTCTCTACGCCGTCTTAATGCCCTCAAACCCACAGAACTTCCAGCGTTTCTCCAGACTCGCCCCGACACCCGTCAACTCCTGCTTGAACGTGCAGGGCAGCCGACCCAAAAGAGTTTCCACCTCTGTGGTGCTGATCTGAAACAACAAGAACAGCGACCTTTAGACCCATCCAAACCAATCAGGCAGCTCCGAGACTACTAGTGAATATTAGACTCATGTCATTTGTATAGCACTTTTCACAACACAGATTGCTTGAAAGCAGCTTTACAGAACATGCATGGTTCAATGATACAGACTGCATTAAATCAAGAACATTATTGAATCACTTTGAGCAGCCGCAGATGTCTGTCTCAAGGGGGAAAAAAACTCCATCAGTGATGAGGTGTTGGAGAAAAACCTGGAAGGAAACCAGACTCATCTGGGTCTGTCCTCCTCTAGCAACAAAATAATGTCACATGACAATAAAACACAGCTCTAAGATGATACCAGTCACGCAATCTGTTATAAAGACAATATGATGCTATCCTGCAACGCATTACTAAGGCAGTTAATATAGCCTGTGATTGTGATGATTGTAATATCAAGATAATATAATGGCAGTCTTTTAAGTCCATCCATTGTTGGCATATTTAGGGTAAAATTCAAGTTAAGCTCATTCAACATTTTTGTGGCATAATGTTGATAACCACAAAGATTAATTATGACTCGTCATTTAAAAAAAAAGCAAAAATCTGGGTTAGAGTGAGGCACTTACAACTGAAATGAATGGGGCCAATTTGTTAATGGTTACATTTATTATTATTATATATATATATATAAAAAAATTTTTTATCTGTAAATGGGTCTTAATTTCTTAAATTTACCTTCATAAAACTAGTAAAAACCCTGTAAAATCTCACTGTTTCAGTAGTACAGTCACAAGACGTAAACAATATGTTTAATAGGTAAAAAATAACAACAGAAGAATTAATGTAAGCGCTTTCATAAAATGATATGCTTCTCATTTCTGCTTTTAAAATTGGACCCATTTTATTCCCCTGTAAGTGATTGAGTTTGTTTATAAAAGAAATTAGGCATAAGTAGAAATTATGTGTGTAATTATTAATCAGTATTATGCTGCTGATTGTGCTTAATTTATATGCAACCTGAATTACTCCTTTGATACTCATAATCAAGCCAGATGTCACAAATATACTTTGATTACTGACCTAGAAATATTGCAGAATCTTATACATTCCATTTTTTTTTACATTTGCCCTGCATTTTACTAAAACTTCCCAGGTTTGAATTTTTGATTTGGTTTCAGATTTTTAAGGACCCCACTGTATATAAGCACACCTTGAATCTCCGAGCACACGTGATGTGAACGGTGTTCTTCACATGATCGTGAAAGCCACGTGTGTGTGTGTGGCAGGGTGATGCGAGCGGGGCTTTATCAATTAAACCCTTCCACTGGAGTGTACTGTTTTTAGTGAAAGCAAGCGGGAGTGTTGATGAAGATATGAAGGCATGTGTGTGCTGCGGAGAGCGAGAGCGTGGGCATCCACAGCCGGAGGGCTTCAACTCAAAACAGAAACGATACAGAGGCTCATTTTCACCCTCCATCTGTAAGTGTATATTAGTCACTGTGTGACAGCGAAAGCAGAGCGAGAGAGCGAGATAAAGCCTGAGAGATGAAGGAAAATAAAGAGTAATCAACACTGCGCTATAGTAAGATGAGCGCTTTATTTCAGCATTAAACATTTTGGCAGGAAAAGCTTAAGGACTATATTTGAGAACAGGAAGATGAAAACACCGTGTGTGTGGTGCTGCTGTGAGTGTGAGAGCTGTGCTTCACACCGGGAGCTCTCTCTGTCTGCTCAAGGGCTGTTTACTTAGCAGAACATTAGAATGGCAAGCAGACCGCCGTACGTTCAGTGTGTGTGTGTGTGTGTGTGTGTGTGTGTGTGTGTGTGCAGGTGCTGTAAACAGCAGCAAATACATTCAGTCAGAGTGAGTAAGCTGTGTGCATGTGTGTGTGTCAAGGTTATAATCACTAATGAAAACTTTTATGAAAATGGAAACTAGTAAAAAAAAAATGTTTTTGCATTATATATATGTCACCCTGGACCACAAAACCAGTCATAAGGGTCAATTTTTTGAAATTGAGATGTATACATCATCTGAAAGTTGAATAAATAAGCTTTCCATATGTGTGTGCTGTCCACCCAAAGTATACAAAGTATTCATTTGACATTTGAAGTACATTTTTTGAGTATATGTACTTTATCAAAGTATTTTTAATTTGGGAAACTTATACTTCATAACATTCCAGAGCATAATACTCCAGTATATTTCATAAAAACATATTATTCCCAGTCATTTCGAACAGAAAAAAAAACACAATCCCCTCTGAAGCCCTATTCGGACTGTAATTGTTTCTCATGTGGACGTCTGTAAAAATAAATTCCCACGGCACCTCAGTGATAAAACTCATGGATTCGAATGGTGATTTATTCACAGTGATCCTGCGAACCCGGGAACGCGCTGCTCACGTGGCCAGTCGCATGACTGTCTGCTGTACATAAAATGTCATATGCATAGAATAATACGAATAAATTCATATTTAAATAATATCCAATTTATTATTTGATTATTTAAATCTCCTGTTTAAAAACAGGACAACAGACGCGCTATAGTTGAAATGGTTTGCATTTTATCTGTCAAAATAATGGATGTCATTAAAAACGTGAATTTTAGCAGAAACTTCTTGTTTACATAAGGTAAACATAACGCTGCTTAGTTTATATTTTTATGTATGTAATTTTAGGCCTATATAATACATTTTAAAATTGTACTGCATACCCGTTGCTGCCATAATAATGACCCATATCAAATAATTACATGCTTTTTTTCTCTTTTTACTTTTTGTTCTTAACAGCTCCCACTCACTGAGGTGGAGCAGTTATGAAATATTGCTCTTGTAAATACTTTTCAGTATTTGTTTTTTAATAATAAATATGCACGCAAATTACAGCAAAGTGCAACAGTTACCGTACAGTGCTCAGCAGTGGTCAAAAAGGATTTAAACATTGAATTTTGGATCGATTTCTTCTTGTAAACTCAGAGATGTGGATTCGGACAGCAATTAAATTACCACACGACCTTGGTGTTTGTCAAAAAAACAGTGGGTAATTCGGTCTGGGATTTTTACGCGGGTGGTGGGAGAAAAACACCGGCATTCTGGATTCAGACGGCAATAAAATCACAGACTAACCCCTGTAAGTGGTGAAAATCACTAATGTCACCATGAGAAACAATTACTGTCCGAATCGGGCTTACCATGAGAACGATGGCCCATTTTTGAAAGTGCTGATTCTTTTCAATGAGCCAGTTGAATTGATTCACGAATCACTCGAAACGATTCACTTGCAGCTGTTCATAATTAAACAACTCAATGGCTGCGTTTACACTGGCACAAAAAATCAGATCTTTCGCTCACAACTTACACAGATCGGAATTTGTTGCACACGTGTAAACACAAAAACCCGCACGAGATCCGATTTTTTTGCATCCGATCTGAGCCACTTCCAAATGTGGATTTGAATCGGATACACATCTGATATCTGGACAGCCGACCTACGTCCAAACACACTATCCGATTCTCCACAGAACTCCCAATGCGAGGGCGACACGTTTGCTCATAAAGATTTTTAATGGCGTTTTAATGCCGGCGTGTTGTATGCGCTCACATTTTATTGAGATGGAAACTTTTTATAGGTAAGAAATCAACAGACGTGCCAAAAAATCGGATATGGTCAAAAGATCGGATCTGTGCATTAAGACTTCCAGTGTAAACGCAGCCAATGATTCAATGCTCGGGTCAAAATGAGCCATAGTCTGAGCTGGAATGTACGTGCGACTGATGGTGCAAAAAGTAAGTCAATAATGCCAAATTTTAGTATTGATTTATGTACAGTAAATGAAAATCATATTTGGGTCATGATGCAGTTATTTGTGAACTAAATCTGCATTTGTGTGTCACTGTCTGTAAGGGGTTGGTTATTTTTGGTAAAATAATGCAAATTAATGCCGATGCATCTTACCCACCGCTGTAGCCGTTTCAAATGATACAAAAACACATATTTACACAAATGTTGTTTTTCTGACTTTTTTTTAAATACTATATGGCATATTATTATTTTTTAAATACTATATGACATACATGTTTGCAAGCTTGAATTATCAGTAGCTGGATATTTTAGTACATTAAAGTTTGGTGTTTTAGTAGTGTATAAAAAGTTTTGGTAATAAAATTGAGCTTATTTGCAAATCGATACATATTACATGTACAATATGCACTAATCTTTACTAGTGTTGACTAATATATATAAACATATATATATATATATATATAAATAACACACTGGGTTCATCGATCAGTACTAATTACTTTTAATACTTAAGTGCATTCAAATCAAGTGTTTTTCTACTTTTTCTCATAAAACTGAAAACAAGTACTTCTACTAGTCATATTTCACTAGGGTATCTGTACTTTTACTCAAGTACTTGATTTGTGTGCTTCATCCACCACTGATCAAAGGTCCAAAAAAGAAATAAGCGGCTACTTAAGTTGATCCCAACTGCCTCACAAGAAACACTTGAATATAATCCAAAGGTTTTGTCATGAGCAGCACAAACTTTGGTGAATCCAGCGATTAATTGTTCTTCTGTGTGGGCCTTATGACTCAAGACGCTGAATCAGAATGACTCCGGAGACGCCAGAGTGATGATAGTCACATCTTACTGCTAAATCTGACACATTTATAGCACATTTAATTGTCAGTAAGCACTGCAGCTGTGTTCTTATAATTGTGACAAATACAACTTTGAACATAAACTTTAAAGATGTGATTGTTTTAGGGTGCAGTTTGTTTGATGAAGTGCAGTATCTGTCATCATAGTAAGATGGAACGGCTGCTATAAAGAAGAAAACTACTGAAGCGAAATAAAATTGCATCATTATAACTAACTGAAAATGAGAAGTAAAAATAAAAGGAGTGAAATGTGTGTGTTTCATACCTTAGTGTCCAGCCGCTGTAAATAGGAGCAGATATATTCAATGCTGGCTCCAAAAGGATGGACGTGAAGAAACGTTGAGATGATTCCTGTGGAAGCAAAGCCAAAGATGAATCACTGATAGATTTTCCAGTGAAATAAATGAACTTTTCCACGACATTCTAATTTATTGAGATGCACCTGTAAATACAAAATCTGTTCCAAAACCTTTCAGAAGCTCATAAATGACTGATTTTAAACACTGCACAGACAGCCAATTTATTTATTTATAAATAAACACACTATCCTAGACCTAATGTAGGCTATCAGCTCAATATTTAAAGATAAGTAAAAACATTTTTTTTAAATTGTATTTCCATTAATTAAATTCTACAGTGGTTTTCTTTAAAACACACACACACACACACACTCTCACACACACTCTCTCTCTCACACACACACACACACACACACAATTTATGCATTTGTATGTTTATTTAAAATATAAACATTTTATTAATGAATAAACATAGAATTGGTTAGGTATAAATATTCTTAATTTAGTAACATAAATTAGCAGTGAAGACTATTTCAAAAACTTACTATTTTACAAAACATAGCACGTATTGACATTTCCTCCACCTTGGATAAATTTATTCTTGTTGCATTTTGGCATTGCTTGCTCCGCATAAGATACAACACTACCTCATATCTCAGCCCAAATGAAGTATCTTAAGAAGACAGAATAATTCTTGAAGTTGACAGTGTGCCTATGAGGCCCTAAAAAGTAGGCGGCTCGCTTGGTTTTGGAGCAGAGCACTCCTGCATCAGCAATTGATATTTCACTGATTCACTGATTTGCAAATGATTCCAAGTACTTGAGTTGTTTTCCCTGAAGTGGATGTCGGCTAACTCTGCCTCTTGAACTTTCTAAATGATTATGAGTGTTTAATTGCAGTTTTGATGCTGTTTGGCGTAATCAAGGCTGTTCTTCGGCCTCCTGAGTGCTTCATTCACACACTCAAACATATGGAATAATAATAACGGCTGCTATTAGCACTTCTGGCTTGAATGTGATAGGTGCGCGCTGATAACTCAATTATTCTGACCGCATTATGTTCTGATCAGGAAAGCAAAGCAGCTCTCCAGAGAGAAGCGCACAGGTGCCGCACAGTCAATATTCCATTAGTCTTGATGGACTATAGATATAGTTTATATATTATACATGGTTTCATTGCAGTGTTTACCACGTCTTTCCATTTACACATTGATCCGAAGCCAAACACAGTTATGTGAAAGAAAATGGACCTTTTATAACATAACGCAATGTTTTATTAATTCATGCATGTCTGCTAGAAGATATAATGCTATATGTGTTTAAACAAACACCCTGAGCTGGCAGCTGTGCTGGGGACTTCATCCAAAAATGAAAATCTGCCATTATTTACTCTACCTCATGCCATTCAAACCTGTGTGCTTTTTTTCACAAAATGAAAAGTTTAGCAGAAACTAGAAAATCAGCACTGAACAGATGCTGTAAACCTCCAAAAATAACAGAAAGCATCATAAAAGTAGCTCATATGACTTGTGCGCTATATTCAGTTCTCATTTGCGTATATATATATATATATACTGGCCATCACATGGCTCGAGAATATAAGTGCAAAATAGTGCAAGAGCCAAATGTGTGGAGCCACGCACGTGACATGCAGAAGGACGAATAGATATTGTGGTCACAAATTAAGAATTTATTTTTGAGCTTGACAGCATCCATCTCCATTCACATTCATTGAATGGAAAAGAGCAGTGTGAATATTAAAATACCACGGAAGTTAAACAGGCGGCTTGGAACAAATAGTAATTCTTTACAATTATATAGAGTTCTTTAGGACCCACAAACACAGCAGCTATCAGTGAAGGTTGGGTTAGAGTAGACTGATGTTGCCAGTTAAGTGGGGATTATTAACAGACCATGATAGATAGAGGTCAATAGAGGAAGCCCAGGGGCCAGTTGCATAAACCTATGTTAAGACACTGTCTAAGGGTGTGTTCACACTTGTAGTTCGGTTCTCTTGGTTCATTTGGTCCGGACCAAAAAAGAAAACCATATATTTGGTCCTGGGCCACTAAGTGTTCACACTGGCATTTCTGACAGCGAACCTAAAGGCATAGTGATACGTTCACAACCTGATTGGTCAGTTTGAATGACGTATATTTCGCGACAGAACTCACCAAACACCCCAAACAAAAGCTGTGTTCGACTTAAAGCAGCGCTGCACAGACCAAAACGGTATGACATCAAAGCACCCATTCACCCAGTCTGCTCAGCGCCGCTTTAAAGGTGGGGTATGAATAAAAAAAAAAACGCTTTAGAAAACTGAGTCGGGCCGAGTACCAAAACAAACTTATAGCCAATCAGCAGTAAGGGGCGTGTCTACTCATGATGCGGAGGAGAGAGCGTTCGGTGCACAGGACGGACATTAGCGAGCCGAGTGACGAGAAAGATAGAGATGGCGGATAAAAAACAAAAGAGGAAAACGTCTGCGGAATAAAAGAAGGCTTACGATAAGGCAGGAACTAAGACCCATGTAAATATCGGATCAGCTATCCAGCGTTGGAGAGAACTCAAGGAGCGGAAGGCCTGCGATCGGACGCCGAGGTTGCTTTGTTTCTTCTCGATAGGTGAGTAACATTGGTTTTGCTTTGTTTCACAGAACTAATATATGCTGGCTTTTGCTTGAATATGCTCATGTGTCATGTTCGCTTGTTTGTTCATCTGCAATTGTATTGTCGTTCCCTTCAGCTATGATAAAGACACATTCATTTCCACACCCTATAAGCTTGGAGCATCTAAACCTCCTCCTCTGTCTGTTTCAAGCGTCAGCTCCCAAAGTGTGTCCGAAAAGTAAGATAATATGTTTAATACAGCAGATTCCGCCATAATCGTTGCCTGGGTTGCGTACGTATGTGTGGGGCGGAGCTATCAAAATAGGGGCGAGACCCTTTTGGGGTAGGGGCGTGTTTGTTTGGTGATTTGAAATCAAAATGGCTACCAGAAATCACTTACCCCACCTTTAAGTCGAACACACCTAATGCCGTCTGCTGGACTAAGCGCGCTCATTGCTGCGTGTACTTATGATTTTATTTTCACAACCTGCGAACTCACGAAGAGCTCATAAAAGCCACTCATTGCTCCACGTTTGCCCTCTGCTCACACAGTTTGGGATTCACCGCTCATTCTGCGTCATCAAATCATGTCGCATAGCGTCGCATCTTGTCATTACTGAACCGCACCAGAGTGCGTTTGGATTCGGTCCGCTTGTTTGGTGCGCACCAGGTTTCGGACGGCAACGTTCACACTTACTCATACGAACCGCACTAACAGAGCAATCGCACCAGAGTTCGTTTTAATCGAACCAAACATGACAAGTGTGAACACACCCTAAAGACCTAGTCTGACCAACTAGCAGTTAACCAAGGGGTAATCGGTCTTATTTTTTGGATTCAATTTACGCTAATCTACGTTTTTATGTAAGCATATTATACAGTGGGGAAAATAATTATTTGATCCCCTACTGATTTTGTAAGTTTGCCCACTTACAAAGAAATGAAGGGTCTATAATTTTTATGGTAGGTTTATTTTAACGGATAGAGAGAATATCAAGCAAAAAATCCAGAAAAAAAACACTGTACAAAGGTTATAAATTGATTTGCATTTCAGTGAGTCAAATAAGTATTTGATCCCCAAGCAAAACTTGGTGGAGAAACTCTTGTTGGCAAGCACAGAGGTAAGACGTGTCTTGTAGTTGGTCACCAGGTTTGCACACATCTCAGGAGGGATTTTGTTCCACTCCTCTTTAAAGATTCTCTCTAAATCCTTAAGGTTTCTTGGCAACTCAAAGTTTCAGCTCACTCCACAGATTTTCTATAGAATTAAGGTCTGGGGACTGGCTAGGCCACTCCATGAACCTTAATGTGCTTCTTTTTGAGCCACTCCTTTGTTGCCTTGGCGGTATTTTGGGTCATTGTCATGCTGGAAGACCCATCATCCATGACCCATCTTCAGTGTTCTGGCTGAGAGAAGGAGGTTCTCATCCAGAATTTTACGGTGCATGGCCCTGTCCATCGGTCCTTCAATGCGGTGAAGTCATCCTGTACCCATAGCAGAGAAACAGCCCCAAAGCATAATGTTTCCACCTCCATGCTTGACTGTAGGGATGGTGTTCTTGGGGTCATAGTCAGCATTTCTCTCCCTCCAAACACAGCAAGTCGAGTTGATGCCAAAGAGTTCAATTTTGTTCTCATGTGACAACAGCACTTTCTCCCAAGCCTTCTCTGAATCATTTAGATGTTCAGACGGGCCTATACATGTGCCTTCTTGAGCTGGGGGACCTTGCGGGCACTATAAAATAAACCTACCATAAAAATTATAGACCCTTAATTTTTTTGTAAGTGGTCAAACTTACAAAATCAGCAGGGGATCAAATAATTATTTTACCCACTGTATATATTCAATGAACTTTAATTTTGTAAATTACCTGTATTTGTTTAAGTTACTATTACTTAATAAAAACAACCCAACCGCAGTTTGATTGATATTACTTGGAATGCGCAATATAAAATGTGATTTCTGAAAAAAATAAAATAAAAATGGAGTTATCGGTTTTTGCAAATGAACTCTTCAAATATATATTTAAAAAAGTCTTATATAAAAAAAATTGTATATGACTAACTTGTAAGACTAGTCTAATCCCCTACTATTACCCAGAAACACCTGGGAATGATTATTTTTAATTCGGTTTTTTTTTTTCAAAATAGAAGTGTTTATTGAACCTTTAGACAAAATAGTTTTAAGAAAACTTTTTTTTTTTTGGAGTATAATATTTGATACATCAGGCTTTTATGGCTAGTGAGAATATGGAGCTCATAAGGAAAAACAAAATACCTACATTTTATTCAGAGGCCATAACTGAGCAAAATATACAATTTGGTGCAACTGCTGATATTTTTATGGCCAAAAATAAGAGGAAAGAACAATAGTCTGTAATGTAAATCAATGAGATCTTTATAACAGAATAACACACTACTTGCAAAATGCATATAAATATCAGTTGTCACTCTTTATCTCCCAATAATGTCTTAGTAAGATGATATTTGAATGCTCAGTTTTATGATCAAATCTCTGTCGTTTTCATTATGGGGGGCAAAACATATAATGCAATGCAACACAATGATGATGAGAGATGAGCAAATAAACGTTCCCCAAAAGCCTGATGAGCATATCTGATACTCACATTTGAATTTGATTTTCTTTTTTTAAATTATGCATGCATAATCAATTAAACATCAGAAGTTTCAGTCCAGTAAGTTGAAATATTACAATATAGTTATTCTTATGTTCACTTAATAGAAATCATTAAAGATTTCACAGCAAAAAAGGTTCATGTTTCAGTTTCATGACCTGAAGGTGGACATTTTTACAATTATACTAAAAGGACTTTTACTTGCTAAAAAAGTAAAACTATCAATAAGAAGACAATCATGTAGCAGATTTTGTGCAACAGGTTTTTCATCAACGTTTTGATCCTTTCGAGCCCTTAGAAATGTTTGTATCAAATATGATACAGTAGGCTTTAACATCTAACAATACGTTTAACATCTTCACTATACTGTGGCATTAGCACGCACATATAGAGTGAGTGACCGCACAACACACATTTCGACTGTGTTATATCTGGATGTGTGCATGGTATCTTCCCTCATTAGTTCTGACAGGAGCTCCTCAAACACAGCATGAGCTCAAACAGATCTGATGGAAGGAAAGAGGCTGACGGAGGGCTCATGCACTCCACTAGAGCTTATTGAGGCTGCTTTCTTCATCAGAGAGCAATGTGCTGGACAACAGCTCGGTCAGCAATCTTTCTGGTCACTTGACTGGCAAATAAGCCAAATAAAATACAAATAAAACCCTGGCAAACATGCTGTGCCAAGCCAATTACACATGCAGAGAATGCCAGGAGTTCTTTACTACACACATCCGCATCTGGATTATATCTTCCTCTCATGTCGTGACAATCAATTTCTCATTCTGAAAACCTGAAAAATGTTTTCGGCATAAACAAATGTACACGTGATTGACTCGGGATCTTTGAATGATTGAAAATCAGACGTGTAACCGCCTCTCCACTTTGTGGCCACAGTACCACCTCAGGGTGTGCATTCGTTTTTAATAATTCAACAGTCCAGAGTCAATTATTTCTTCCTTTCTGGCTGCTTCTCAAAATATAGCGAGATGTCTACCTAGGCAGAGTTTTTGGCCATTGATTTTGGCAGCTTCTCTCTCATGCACACACACTCCGGCTGTGCTGTGGATGACATGTTAAAGTTCCTCATTAAAAGCATCCGAGGTGACTCATTTGAGGCTCATTTGGTCAGGCAATTAACACCTGCACCCTAGTAGACATAGCTGTGGATGATGAAAATAATGAGAAGAGGTTTTTTTTTTTACAGTCTTGTGTCTGACTAGATTAATTGTGAAGAGCTTCTGGTTGCCCGTTGTGCCTTCCCTTGACGCTTACCCACGAGCAGAGCCTCTCGTTCTGATTTTACCGGGCCGGGGGGGCCTTTCTCCGGCAGGCTCTCCTTCTCCTGGCTGCAGGACACCACGGCTGATGCCGCCGCCTCCTACGGCAAGAAATAACAACACAAGAGAAAGTTGTTTTCTTCTCACAGGCCCTCTGTCCCTCTCTCATTACCCCGGCCCTCTGACGGGCTGAAATCTCCTCGCCCAGTTGTGTCAGAGTGATTTATCCCGCGACAAATAAAGTTCTCCTGCGCACGATTGGCCTGTAATGATCTGTCATGTTCTGTGAGAGGATGGAGGAGGGGAAATGGGACAACAGAACAGGGTGTAGGGTGATGCACAGAAAGGAAAATGTGGAGAGAAAGAGCAACAGAGTGGAAGGAACAAAAAGCTGGAGCAGAATAATAGACGCTTTCCACGAATAGGGTGCAAAATAGGCCCTGAAACTTCACGTGCTTCACCACGGTTTACAATTTTTACAACCATGTCAGTGGCATGTCTAAAACAATTTTAAATCATATTTTTCTGATTTTGTTATTTTCTATCAATAAACATTAACTAAACACCAAATTGAATTATATAAAAAAATAATATTAATAAATTTAATATAAAAAATACATTGACTATGGTTTATCAGCATATTAGAATGATTTCTGAAGATCATGTGAAACTAAAGAGACTGGAGTAATGATGCTGAAAATTCAGCTTTGATCACAGAAATATATTACATTTTAACAGATATTCACACAGAAAACAGTTATTTTAAATTGTTAGATAGATAGATAAGATAGATAGATAGATAGACGGATAGATGGATAGATGATAAGATAGATAGATAGACAGATGGATAGATGGATAGATGATAAGATAGATAGATGGATAGATGATAAGATAGATAGATAGATAGATAGATAGATGATAGATAGATAAATGGATAGATGATAAGATAGATAGATAGATAGATAGATGATAGATGGATAGATAGATAGATAGATGATAGATGAATAGATGGATAGATGATAGATAGAAAGATAGATAGATGATAGATGGATAGATAGATGGATAGATGATACATAGATAGATAGATAATAAATGATAGATAGATGATAGATGGATAGATAGATAGATAGATAGATGATAGATAGATGGATAGATAGATGATTAGATAGACAGATAGAAAGATAGATAGATAGATGATAGATGGATAGATGATAAGATAGATAGATGGATGGATAGATAGATGATAGATATATAGATGGATAGATAGATAGATGATAGACAGATGGATAGATAGATGATAGGATGATAGATAGATAGATAGATAGATATAGATAGATAGATAGATGATAGATGGATAGTTAGATAGATAGATGATAGATGGATAGATAGACAGATAGATAGATGATGGATAGATGGATAGATAGATAGATAGATGGATAGATAGATGATAAGATAGATAGATAGATAGATAGATAGATAGATAGATGGATAGATGATAAGATAGATAGATAGATGGATAGATGGATAGATGATAAGATAGATAGATGGATAGATGGATTGATGATAAGATATATAGATGGATAGATGATAGATGATAGATAGTTAGATAGATGATAGATGGATAGATAGACAGATAGATGATAGATAGATGGATAGATGATAGATAGATAGATGATAGATGGATAGATAGATAGATGATAGATAGATGGATAGATAGATGATGGATAGATGGATAGATAGATGATAGATGGATAGATAGATAGATGATAGATAGATGGATTGATGGATAAATGATAGATAGATGATAGATAGATAGATAGATGGATGGATGGATAAATGATAGATAGATAGATGGATATATAGATAGATGATAGATAGATAGATAGATGATAGATAGATGGATAGATAGATAGATAGATGATAGATGAATAGATAGATAGATGGATAGATGATAGATAGAAAGATAGATACATAGATGATAGATAGAGAGAGAACGATAGATAGATAGATAGATAGATGATAGATAGATAGATGGATAGATAGATAGATAGATGATAGATAGATAGATGGATAGATAGATAGATAGATGATAGATAGATAGATGGATAGATAGATAGATAGATGATAGATAGATAGATGGATAGATAGATAGATAGATGATAGATAGATAGATGGATAGATAGATAGATAGATGATAGATAGATAGATGGATAGATAGATAGATAGATGATAGATGAATAGATGGATAGATGATAGATAGAAAGATAGATAGATGATAGATGGATAGATAGATGGATAGATGATACATAGATAGATAGATACATAGATGATAGATAGAGAGAGAACGATGGATAGATAGATAGATAGATAGATAGATAGATAGATGGATAGATAGATGGATGGATAGATAGATGATAGATATATAGATGGATAGATAGATGGATAGATAGATAGATGATAGATAGATAGATGGATAGATAGATGATGGATAGATAGATGATATAGATGGATAGATAGATAGATGACAGATAGATGGATAGATAGATGATAGATAGATAGATGAAAGATGGATAGATAGATGGATAGATAGATAGATAGATAGATAGATAGATAGATAGATAGATAGGTAGAGTTTTAATTTTGAATGTAAATATTTTGAATTTTTTGAATTTTAAATGCAGCCTTGGTGAGCGTAACAGACTTTTTTTCAAAATAGCGTACAGTAGTGAACAGTAGTGTATATAATATTGAGAAGTAAAAATAATAAAATAAAAAAACTGATGGTGATAAGCCAAATTCACAATTTTAAAAGAGAACTAAAGACATCTGATATGTTTAAAACTCATAGAAGGCTAATTTTATACGTAATATTACATATCTAACATATTCATCTCACTACATCATCTTTTTTTGTGTGATTTGTGCTTCTAACGTTCTAACATTCTATTTTTTCCCCCCCAAAAAAAGCCACGGCACATTAAAGTGGAATGTGCCCGTACGAGGTGTGATGTGTACGAGAGTCAGAGACGGAGAGCGGCGTCTCTCACTTACGCTGGCGTGATTGGTGCTTTCATCGCCTCCTCTGTCCTCCCGCTCGGCCGTCTCCAGCTAGTCAATTAAAAGAATGAGAGAGCAGTCAGCGAGTAATATGTCACAGACTCACACTCACACACATTCACACGGGGAAACTAAAGGACGCGGGACACACCGCGGGGCAGGGAGCAGAATCACAGGCCTGACACGCCGAGTGCCAAAGGTCACGTTTGCAAATGGATTTCTCTAAATGCCAAATAAGCAGCAAAGCTCCAAAGCATTCGTCCTGCTCAATGAAACTCTAATGAAGCGCAGCGTAAATGCAGAGTGAAGGAAGACATTTCAAGCCGCTCGGCTGAGATTAGTAACGCAAACTGATGCTGACGGAATATTTAGTGGCGTTTGCCAAGGCAAGCATCACTATTGTTATTGCTCATGCTTATGGTTAGGGATTTGAACAAACCATAAATCCATGTATTAAACTTTGGATTAGCACCATCTGGGCTACATACATGAAAGATATCTCAAATCACGCGGCTTGTCGAGGAGAGGCGCGTTATTACTTTTCTGAGTGATTTATTTCTGATTTGCGATTTTGGTCTAGCTCTGATAAAACAGGTGAAGAAATCCCATGAAAGACCTAAGCCATATCTAGATACCAGAATATTGAAGGCTCTGTCTGGCTTTTTTGTGTGACTCATGGCAGCATACTGAGGGCCCTGGGGGCACCAGAATATAATAAAAAAAAAAAAAATTGTGTAAGAGTCATGTAGGAGGGCCAAGCACCAATGACATTTTCTTCAGAAAACGTAAATGGTTTGTATTATAAAGCGGAAAACTTCAGCTCTAAATATGATTAGATGAATCACGTTTAAATCTACTTTTAAATAGCAAATATACTGTTTATAGTATGTGCACCTGTGACCACATCAGTGGAATTCTATATTTGTCTAATTAAAATAAAATAAAAGGCTAAAAACACTAAATTACTTGATGGAAAAATTGTTTATTTTGATTCTTGTAATTAACACATAATTTTAATTACTCAATAAATGGTAACAAATTTGATTCTTTAGGAAAAACCCCTTGAGATGCACCATCTCGTCCAAAAATACATATATAAATATTTAATAAATGTGACCCTGGATCACAAAACCAGTCATAAGGGTCAATTTTTGAAATTGAGATGTATACATCATCTGAATAAATAAGATTTCCATTGATGTATGGTTTGTTAGGATAGGACAATATTTGGCCGAGATACAACTATTTGAAAATCTGGAATCTGAGGGGGCAAAAAAATCTAAATATTAAGAAAATAATCTTTAAAGTTGTCCAAATGAAGTTCTTAGCAATGCATATTACTAATCAAAAATTAAGTTTTGATATATTTATGGTAGGAAATTTACAAAATATCTTCATGGAACATGATCTTTACTTAATATCCTAATGATTTTTGGCATAAAAGAAAAATAATAATAATAATAATTTTGACCCATACAATGTATTTTTGGCTATTGCTACAAATATACCCCAGCGACTTAAGACTGGTTTTGTGCTCCAGGGTCACAAATAATAATAATAGTAAGTTATTTCAAGGCGGTCCTAGTACACAAAAATAATAAATACATAAATACAAATCTACTAATATTAATACGTTGTAATTATTTACTGAACATTTGCATCTTTTTTTTAATCATATTTCTGTTAAGTAAAAGGCCTCTCGTGGTTTAGTGCTTTTTAATGCAGTGAGCGGATTCGGGACGGCGCACAAAACTCTATGACAGATATTCTAGGATTCTAGAAGAAATATTAATGAAGTTTATCACAGCAAGAGACGGAAGAGCAAACACTGAGACGTACACGTACAGACTGATGTATGACACACACAACACATCCATCCAGCAGAAAACAATCGCAAGCGATGGGCACAGATCTATAGGAGGAATGGCTGTGTTAAAATTGATTTTCATTTCTTCCATTAATGAGTCTGTCTCAGGTGATTCATCAATGCACACGCTGATGCCTCGAACCCTCCTTCAGCATGGATCAGTGGTGCCGAGATAAATTCCACCGCAGAGTGCCAATCAAACCCGTACCACATGCAGACATTTCTCCTGCTCTGAATGATGAGCAGCCGATCAACCATTTCCAAAATGATTAGTCTTGGAGGTGATAAAGCCCAAACTTAACCTAAAACGATCCGCTCCACGGTACCAGATAAGGAAAAGTGAGATAACATCTGTCTGTACAAGATAACAGGCTATCAAATTTGAGGCGTGCATCGTTTAGCCTTCTCCAATTGTCATTACCTTTTGGATGTTAAATTTGAAACTCAAATCTGATTTGAATGTCACTTTTCCTAAGTTTCATACATGAATGAGCAGTTTTTCACACGTTTGTTGGGAACGGTCCCCTAGGCAGCAGTCACCAGGTTTTCCTGAATAAGACAGCGGCGGTGACACGCGGTTAACTGAAAGAGGCTGCCATTAGTTTTCATTAGCGTCTGCTGCAACGCTTCAAGAAAACCAAACTGAAGATTATTTTGCATTTCATGGAAAAATCTTTCAAATGTGTTGCAGATTCCACGTGGGCCTGCTCATCAACATAAGCTACATGTGAATGGTGTGAAAGGTGCATGAGTTTACAATGAGCATTTTTTCCTCACTTTAAGACTGTGTGATACCACACCATCAAGAGCATAACACACAAACGTGAGAACGCAAGTGCATGTCAACACGAATTGAACACAGTGTTAATAGACAATTAATGGTCAGAAAAAAAAAAGAGATGACACTAAAACAACAATTACGATATTATCGCAGACGATATATATCGCACACCCCTACACTGAAGTGTGAAATATTATTAGAAAGATGATTCAAAACTCTTTGTGACTATAATTATGGAGATGATCAGCTCAAGATTGAGGATGAAACCCACCACAAAATATTCTAAAACGGTGGTTTTAAAAAGTATTTAAAATGACTATAAAAAAACATTATAAAATTCTAACATTTAAAATTGTAAATTAAAAAAAAAATAATATTAGAACGATTTAATTTTAGCTATATTAACAATTTTTTGAGTTTTTTTATTATGTTAATATAAATACAATTAAATCGTTCTAATATACTGTATATTCTAAACCAGTGGTTTTAATTGGATGGGTTTAAAAATATTTAAAATGATTATTTAATTTTAAAAAATAAAATTATAACATTTAAAATTGTAGAATTGTAATTTTTTTTATAATATTAGAACGATTTAATTTTAGTTATATTAACATCATTTTTAGAGTTTTTTTTTTAAACTATGTTAATAGAAATAAAATTAAATCGTTCTAATATATATTCTAACCCAATGGTTTTAATAATAAGTTGGTTGGTTTTAATAATAACCAGTTAAAAAAAAAAAAAAAATTATAACATTTAAAATTTTAGAATTTTGCATTTAAAAATTTGATAATATTAGAACAATTAAATTTTAGTTATATTAACATAATGCTAAAAAAAAACTCTAAGATGAAAGATGCACAACATTAAACTAATATATTTCAGACTCTGGATCTGGCTTTCGAGCTGTTGTTTTTCCTCCGAGTTCTTCTCCAGCTCCGTCTCTCTCTGTTTCAGATCCTCGCGAAGCTTGAGCAGTTGCTAGAGAAACGGCACAAAAGAAAATCGACGACATTAAAAACACATAAGGAGAGACGAGCGTTATAAGAAGCTCAAAAGGCCTGACGCTGCACGCAGATCAGTTCATCTGTATTTAAAGTGAACACGCTGTGCAGCATCGCTTTGATGCCAGTTTGGGCTGCTTCATTAAACTGAGTGTTAGGATGTCTGAACATCAATGGCTTTTGCTCCAAACCTAGTGAGATGTCTACCTGTTCCAATAGGTCAAGATATGGCTGGTTAGAATGGACTAGACCCAAAAAGCATGGATGGCCATGCAAAAGTAGTTACTTTTTTTGCAAGCAAACATACTGTATTGCAAGCAGTGCCCAATTTTTTTTTGTCTTTTTTTGTTTTAAAGGGCTCTTAAAAGCGTGAAATGTATTTTCAAGGTCTGCTGCCTTTGATACACAGCTAGGTGCAAGCAGGATCCAAAATGAACACTCACTAAGTGCCAAATGAGATTTAACATGGGCTTTGGTGGGTAAATAAAACAGAGTTACTTGCCAGTTGGCCAGTGAATTCATGTGGAACTGCCATTTTACATGATTTTAATTGAATGATCGGGTGATTACTGTTGATTGTAAGAGACATGGGTGATTGAAAAAAAATAAATAAAGGAAGAAGTAAAGAAGACAGATGCAACTCCACTGGCTCATGTACATCATATACACTGTAAAAAATATTTTTGCAGATATAAATAAAACTTACTGGAGTATGTTTTACAAGAAAATACAAGAAAAGGTCATTTTACTCCAAATTACTTGCTGTTTCTTTGTAATTGTGAAATTTACTAGCAATTTCTGGGTTTGTTGCAAAGTTAGGCGACATCTATCTTAATATTTGAAAATGGCAGGGCAGCATTTGTGAGTAAATATTCTATCATCTTTGCAGGAATATAATACAAAGTAACATTTATCTTTAGCAATTGTTTTAAGTAAATAGCAGGCACAACTACACCGATACAACCATTGATATCTATTGATACAATCCGTATGACTAAACATGTCATTGTATTCATGAACCTCTGTTCTCACAACTGTCATCGCCACACGAAAACTGTTTTCACTGTCTCCACTTCCACTGTGTCTTTAAAAGCCATCTCAGTGTGGATGAAAGGCCACAACATAGAAAAAGATGTTTTTTTTTTTATTTATCTGGATTAATGTGATTGCAAATACGTCCTGTGCCAACTGAGTAACTGCTATTGAGATGAACGGGAATGCTAATGGATAGATAGTGGCAGGTATTATGTAGACGTCCTTGACCTAGACAAGCCTTCGATACCCAAATATGCCGTTGGACTGCTCACTAGGGTTTGAGACGTCTTGCTATCAGATAATTCAATCTCAGGTGTTATGTCTGTGTTGAATATGGCTTCATTTGATTAACTCTAGCTCATAAAGACATTTCAACAGTATGCACCTGATATGACAGCTGTTCCCCGACCTCCAGAGCTGCCGTGCCAGAGACATTCAGAAACGGTATGTTGTACTCCAGATTAAAATGTACAACTGTTTAAGTTTGAAAATAAATAGCCTATTAAGTGTTTAAGCGTTAGGACCATTGTGGACACAAAAATCTGAATGGCTGTTTAAAACATTTAAATCCTCTTCAGAAGCAGAAAGTAGCGCAGCTGCTTTGTTTATGGGGTTACTGGCTGCATTTCTGCCAGAGATTGTCTTATTATTGGGAGATGAGAGGGTCTGTATTACTTACTATTGGAAAAAGCCTAACGGCTAACTTGGATCACGTGATGCATCTCAGCCAATCATACAATGGCAGTAACGTCAGTGGCAGGATTTCACAGTTCTACGACAGTCAGTCAATGTTTACGTCGCACAGTAAAAAAAGAGCGTGACTTGCTGGTCACTGCAATTTAAGATTAGGTTTTATTCTGTTGATTTAAAAAAAAAAAATATTTTAATAATAAATTTAATTTATTTGTTAAAATCTGGACGCCACCTTTTTATTTCTTAAAATATTTTTTTTACCTTTATTCATTAAAAAGCGTCATATCATCATCATATGTAGCAGTCGCAAGTCATTAAATTTCAAGTCTATTTATTCATGTCCTTTCCTTTGTTCAATAAAATGTATTATATCAACATAAGGCATATGGTCACATAATAGTCATTACAATTCAAGTCCAATTAAAGGTAAAACCTAAAAAAAAGGAAAGAAAACAACGATATTTTTAGACAATACACACTATATTTTATTAAATAGTAATGCGACAAATATTTGCTGGTAATAATGCTGTAAATGAGTCCTACCTGCTGCGACATTCCCTACTCTGCCTTCTCTCAAGGCGATTAGCGATTAGTCAACAGAAGAGACAGACGGCTGCACGTGAGTGTCCTATGATCTTCCCACCCCTATCCGGAATGCTGAATCCCTGACAATTTTCAAGCGACAGCTGAAAACCCATCTCTTTCGAAGCTACTTGAATTCATCATAAAAAAAAAAAAAAAAATTCTCTCTCTTTATTTATTCCTTCTCTTTCTAGCTTGTACTTATTTGAACAATGTCTAAGAACTTGGTATTACAACCACTTCCTGTGTCTGTTTGCCTCTTTAAGAAGAATCGCTTTATGTATCCCCCAATTGTAAGTCGCTTTGGATAAAAGCGTCTGCTAAATGACTAAATGTAAATGTAAATGTTCTCTAAAAAAAAAAAACATTTTTATCAAAGTAAAATCTACATGTAGTTCCCAACGAAAGTACTGTTTAGTGTAAAACATGTTGAAGATTAGCGAACAGGTTGTCGATTCATTAAATGAAAAGCTATTTGCTCACAAAAGCTGTTTATTCAGTGTAGTGAAGCCTCTCCGCCACTGACATCCATTAAAAAAGGCCTCTGGACTCCTTCCCTGCTTACCGCCAAAGCCGCAGTGTTAGCGTTAGCCGTTACTCTTTATTTGGCTAAAGGTTGGAGACAGGGGTAGCTGCAGGTCAACGTAATGCCCTAACCTAGAAAAACCTTTATCCACGCCCCCTACCTTTCGCCACGCCCACTGCTCCCGCCTGCAGCTATCCCTGCTTGAAAGGTAGCAGGCTTGCCTTCCAGTGGCTTTGTTTCTGCTGTCCCTTCAGCGCCATCTGCTGTCAGAGAGTGAATGTGCTTGTTTACATCAGAGTGTGCGCGCGCCTCTTCGACACAGCATACAGCGTGCTGTTGTGCATTTTAACCGGACGATGGGAAAAGTATTCTTAAAATGCATTCTAAAAATCGGATAATAAATAATTATTCACAGAATTTTTAAGTGCCCATGATAACAATGTGCTACAGACGGGAATGATACACCAAATTGTTCGGCTTATTGAGAAGTGTGCAAATTAGTTTTTGCCTGGTAGATGGTCAAAAAAAAAAAAACAATAAAATAATACATTTGATGTTATACAAATGTACTCTACCATTCAAAATACTGGGGTCTGTAAGATTTTTTAACTGATTGAATTGAACAAAAAGAGATGGTAAAGTAATAGATTTTTATTTCAAATAAATGCTTTTCTTTTGAACTTTCTATAGTATTACTATAGTAATTACTGTAATATTAAACACCAATGTTTTCAACACTGATAATAAGAAATGTGTTTTGAGCAGCAAACCAGCATATTAGAATGATTTCTGAAGATCATGCGACACTGAAGACTGGAGTAATGATGCTGAAAATTCAGCTTTGATCACAGGAATAAACTAAACATTAAAAGATATTAAAATTAAAAACAGTTATTTTAAATTGTAATAAAACTTCACAATATTACTGTTTTTACTGTATTTTTAACCAAATAATTGTAGCCTTGGTGAGCAGAAGAGACTTCCTTTGAACAGTAGTTTATGTAACAAAAAAGTAATGTAATTGAATGTAATGATTTCTTTTTTTTTTAAATAAATATATAAACAGAAGTAACGCAATTTACTCAGGTAACACGTTATGTAACACATTTCTCATACCACATTTCCCCAAACACTGTTTCCAAGCATGCTAATTTGTTGACAAGCCTAATAAATCAGAAGCCACGAGGTGCTGAAGACTGCTCTGATTTCTCATTACCGATCCTGCTCAGCATTCAGAAACCAGGAGCGATCTGAGCTACATAAACTGTGGTGATGTAACCTTTTTGTTTGCCTTCATGGCCTGTTCCTCATGAATAAATCAGACCGAGGGTTGAGTTTAACATGCTATGAGTGCAGGAGCGAGAGTGTCTCCGCAGCCTCGCATGCCATTTGAGAGTGATTCAACTCGGAGAAATGGCCTGCGCTGTTCACTTCATGTGACAGAATAATATGCCGTCTTCACGCGCTCGCCAGAGATCAGTGAACACTCCCGTTTCTAACTCGAGCAAATCGCTCAGCGCACGCCTCAGATGTGACCCGTGCAGCGAGTTCATCTCATGCCAGAGAATAGCTCAATACGCAGAATCCCATCAGGGCTCATTAGCGGCAGGTGCGCACCTTCAAAGTGAGACAAATGCCCCTCTCAGAAGCTCCTTCATTGCCTAATAACGCTCACATGACAAGGTCAAAGCCGTGTGGAACATCTGCATTTGCTGCGCTTACAGGACGACGATGAGGGTGACCAGGATTCTCCGTATTCTATTGATAGATACAGTAAAGAGAGATACAAAAATAGACAGAACATGGGACAGATTTGACACTGTCCATGTGAGTTTGTATCGTGTGACTGCACGGTTTGGGAAAACAAATCTAGCTGAAAATTACCCTCAGATCTCTAGGTCACTCTGAGCGGCGAAGAACAATGGAGGACGATAGCGGAAGACTGTTCTAAAAATAGCGCCAGTCCTCAAGAGAAGATAAAATAACGTTTGATAAAAGAGATGAAAGTGCTTTATGGGTGGGAGACGTCTACCGTTTGTGCCCATGTGGGCAGATGAAATTTCCATTCCACACGTTCAACATCTCGTGTTTATTATTGTGTGTGTGTGTGTGTGATTGATGACCTGGATGATCTGCAGAAATGAGGTGTTTGGGCTCAGGACTCCCTGCGGTTAAACTGCTCACGCATAACAACACCGAATTCACCAAAGCGAGGAAACAGTAGGTGTGTGAGACTGTAAACACACAGATGAGTGACGGCTCATGGATCACCCCATGCTGGTTTTAAAACGACAACTTTTTGGTTACCGGCACAGATCTTTTTTGTGCCAAACCACCGACAAGCATCCGCCCACGACTTCAAAAACCTCCAGCAGCTCAGCGTGGAGTTCAACACCGCAAAAAATAGTTTCTTTTTCAGTATTTTAGCCAGTGAAAATATCTAAACAACCTAAATTGAGGCTTAAAAGACAAAAAAAAAAATAAATACTGTCATTGAGGTGAGAAAAAAAAAGTACATTAGCAGTCAAAACTTTAGAATAATTACGATTTTTTTGTTGTTAGTAAAAGAAGTCTCGGTAACACGTTATTGAAGCCTTTATGTATAATGCATTCATAAATAATTGTATCCAAAGTTAAAATTCATTATAATATTGGAAGGTTTGTTTGTCATGTATTTTAATGCATTATACTTTCTATAATATATTACAACCTTGGTTACACTTATTCATGAGATCATACAATGCATTATAAGGTGCGTTACGAGAGAGAATTAAAGCATTAAAATTACTTGTATAACGCACTATATGTAAAGGCTTTAAGTGTCACATGATCCTTGAAAAATTATTCTAACATGCTGATTTGCTTGCCAGGAAACATTGCTTATTATTATTAAAGTTGAAAACATTCATATTTTTTGTGCAAACCGCGACACACTACCGTTCAAAAGTTTGGGGTAAGATTTTTTTAAAGCAAAAATAAATTAATACTTTTATTCAGCAAGGACACATTAAATGAATCGAAAGTGACAGCAAAGACATTTATAAAGATTAATATTTCAAATAAATGCTGTTCTTTTGAACTTTCTACTCATCAAAAAATCCTGAAACAAATGTATCAGTTTCCACAAAAATATGAAGCATCAAAATATTGATAATAATAAGATCCATTATTAATAATTTAGCACCAATAATAACTTAAGACCAAATCAGCATATTAGAATGATTTCTGAAGGATCATGTTTTAAAATAGAAAATGTATTAAAATAGAAAACAGTTCTTTTAAGTTGTAATAATATTTCACATTACTGTGCTTATTGCATTTTAATCCAAAAATGCAATCGACTGTAAGATTGAACCAGCCAGACAGAAGTCTGAGTTATATTGAGTTATATTTTAATTAAAAGGTTAAATGTTTTTTAAGAAAAAAAAGAAGAAAGAAATTAATAGTTTATAATATCAAAATCATTGACCTTATTTTAAAGATTTTTAGACTGTTTTACTGAAAAACGAAACAAAAAGCACTGCGTAAGAAAATGATTTTCTGCCGTACAGTGTGTTGACTGTGTGTGCGCACCTTCTGCATGCCCTGCAGAGCCTGCTGCAGGAAGCTGAGCTGCTGCTGGCGGGTGGCATCCTCCTCGCTGCGCTGGGGCTGCGCTTTACCCTGCTCCTGTTTCAGAAGCTCCACCTCATTCCTGTAGGCGTCCAGCTGACACCGCAGACTGTCGTTCTCTTCTTTCAGAGCCTCCACCTGAGCCAGCGGTCCTGAGAGGCCACACAGAGAGAGAGTAGGAGAGATATGAAAAATGACAATTGCATTGGCGACAGGAAAGGGAAATAAGCAGACAGAGACACACGAGCGAAGGAGGCAGGGGTGAAAACAATAACGGAACAGAGAGAGAAGAGGCGCATATTAAGAGTCGTGTGAAGAGTAATAAGTCACGGGGTGGTGGCGGCGAGGCCTGGAAAGGGTCAAATGAAAGAAGAAAACAGTGTTCCTCAAAAGCTGCTTAGAGAATTCTGCTGATGGGCCGAGATGAAAGGACCCTCAGTACCACTGCTGCGTTCGGTTTGCTTTCAGAGGCTAATTAGAGAGGATTAAATGGAGAGAAAGTCTATTACTTAATGCTTGACTTAATGTACCATGGGTGTTGTTATCAAACGACTGTAATTAAAATGGACGCAAAAGGGTTCTTCACACCGAGACATTCCGTCATTCAGCCGTCTCTTAACAACCCGATGATCAGAGACGCCACCTCTGCTCCGCGTCTAGCGGGAGGAGATAACGGGATTATGCCGAGAAGCGTGTCCCTCTCAGATTGGGCAGGGAGAGGGGGGAACAGCCGGGCGCCTGATCGTGAGGCTGATGAAGGATCTTTGCTTATGAAGAGGGAGAGGATGAGCGTCTGAGTGACGTGGGTGGAAGATAAGGAAAGCCAGGTTCAGCTATGAAGTCTGCAGGGAAACACATCATTACCTGTTTCAGCTCTGTTCCAAAACAGACTGCATTTTAAATGTAGCAATGGTATTCTGCATTTTAAGATACCTCTTTTTGGTCGAAATCAAAGGGAAACAATGAATGCATCCCTCATGAAGAAGACAATCTCAGAATTTGGATCCAAGCTGGAGGATATGAGAAATATTGACTATAAATATACTCGCATTTCATTCAATACTTAGAGATACTGATGAAACAGTTCATTATAGTTTCAAAATATATATCTTTCAGAGCATTTGTATGCGCTTTGTATTTTTTTTTTATGCTTAGAGTGTCATGCGTCAACAATCTCTGAAAGTTTTCGCAGGGGAATTCACCCTTCGCTGGGAGTTTGATTGACAGGCGATCTGACCAATCATAACACAGAATCTGCCATTTTGTCCGACAAACAAACCAGACAGGAGAGTAGATTAACATCGGTGGACTTGAACTTGAAAAATAGCGTGTATTGATGTCTTTCCGTGGTTGAAACAACATATCTTCTGATGTTCATTCGTGTTTATTTCGTGCTATAACTAGAACAGAGGAAGAGATGATTGATTCACGTGCCGCTTGACCTGAGGCGCTACAGCAATCTGTCACCACACATTAAAGAGCCACAAAATGGTATTTATTGTTTGAATTTCTTAAAAAATTACAAAACTTTGTTTCATACAAAAAGTAACCTGCTCTGTCTTGTCACGTTGTCAGTGCCCTCTTTGCTCCGCAATGTATTTTTCACTGTTTGAGAACATGATGTGTGGCGAGAGAGCGCCATGGCTTGTTAGACGTAGCAACAGTAACTAAGGGGGGCGGGTCTTTGCGAAGGATCAATTCCAACAGGTATCCAAGCACTCTGGAATTTTGCGTGAGGGCGAAAGATTTCCTCATGCAGATTTCGCAGTGGCTTAAGTTGGTCACACAAATTTGCTGTGTTGACCAAAAGAAAGTTGGGTTGTGACTTGTGTGTGATCATTCATTGACAACAGACATGGACCTTTATTGCTCTGCAAAATTTCACCAGAATGTCACTTTATTGGAATCAATTGAGTCAAGTCTCTTAAGTCAAGTGTTGAAGTCGACGTTCAGAGTTGCATCTGAATCATTCACTTTGACTCATTTTTTAATCGCTTGTCTATGTAAACATATCTTACAGCATAAGTGCAACATTTTTACCATGCTATGTGCTGGTAAAGGTAGTTTATCTTTGAAAAATGGCTCTTGAGACCCGTGAAATTTGCGGAGTGGCCATTCTGTTGCGCTAGACCGAGCACAATGGAATGGCAATTCACGTGGGACGCAAGAACACATCCTTTATGATGGTAGCTGCCATGTTACCAATTCTGTGTTTTGTCTGGAAGCATGTTTGGTGTGAATTAGAAGGGAAAGAAATAGAGAGACGGAGAACAAGAGCGAGAGAGATACAGAGACACAGACAGAAAGGGAGGAAAGCTAGCAGTTTTTATTGATTCGTCACATCAAGCCGCTGGCCTCGAAGCGTCCGGTTCACCTTCCACAACACGGCAGGCAGCTCTATCGACCTGTGCTGCCCAGGGGTGCTGACAGTAAAGAAAGCAGCTCCCGTTTGCACACTGTACTACAGCTATTGTCAGAGGACACTTGCCCGTTATCATTGATTAACTCTGGGCGAAAATAAAAGCAAACATGTTGGGCTGCAGTGAAGATGGAGGTGAATCTGCCTAGTTAATATGTCTAAAACTCACACCGAGGTTAGCATAAGCCACTCCCCCTCTTTACGGAGATTGCTCGTCTTACTGGCAGGTATGAAATATTTGTTTTCATGAACAAATATGAGGTGTTGAATTACCTCCTTCATTAACCGTGTGGATCTCCTGCCCTGATCCTGTGACATCCTTTCAGATATCTGACAACCCACTGACAGTGATTGTTATCATTGTTTTCTAATAACTAAGGTCACAGTTGAGAAGACGCGTGAATCAAACCTGGTAAAATGTATGATTACATTTGCATATATTTTCATACTAATGAGGGACTCTCTGTTACACTGGAGAATCTCTAATAGTTGTATTCAAATTTCATGAGTTGAGCGGCACATATGTGGCGCTAACAAGGGTCTCACTTCAAATTGACTGTAAAGAGGGTGTGTGAGGGACTGTGTGTGAGCTAAGTGGTCTCAAGATGCCAAAAAAGACAATGGCGTCCCACAGTGATAATTTTACGCTATCCCATGATTCTCTGTCCTGAGCAGCAATAGTACAAGTTCTCTAACAGCAGTTTTTTTTGTGACAGGCAACCTGAAATGAACTGGAAGAACAGCTGACAGACTAATGCTCAGCTCGGTAGCACCACATTCAGAAAACCACAGGGGGTTATGGGAATAGTAATACAAAAATTACACTGTTCCTCCACGATTGAATTGGATGCCCACAGACAGATTTGATTTAATTTGCTCACATGAGAAAGTAAAATCATAAATATAACATGCTGGTATTGGAGCCGTGGCCTATTGCTCATGTGGGTGGTGCACATATTAATAAATATGTATGCATAAATAAGTTTTAAACTCAAGATATAAGAATTCACAGGTCTGGTTATGCTGTGAGAAAAAAAGCCACACACAGTAATTGATATTTATGTCAAAATTGTTTTCTGATGCAAAAAGATTCAAAACCACTTTGAGGTCTCACAGGAAAGGCAAATTATATAAGCTTCATTAGTTCCCGAGGGAATGTTTATTGAAAAAAAAGAAAAAAAGTTGGAGAAAATTGCGTTACACAGTCTGAATTCAGATACTGTATCAAGGGTCATTAAACAGTCGGAGCTTTCCATGAAGCTCAATTCTTTTCTCGCTCTTCATTTATACTGTGAAAATTAGCTGGTTATTGCTTCTATCTGCATGTATCAGCACTGTGTGATCTGAGAAAAGGTTCCTCATAAAACTGACGAATCACCAGTGGATTCAATCTATATGCGGTTGGTGCACAGAAGCCTCTTTAAAACAATGAGGAAGTACCGCTTGTGCTGCTTTAAGAAAAATTCCTATCTTTTGCTTATAGACTGTCAATCTAGAACGGTGGATACCTGAATCATCCGAATCCTTGATTTCCGGGGCGTCCTCCATGTCATCATCTGACATCTCCATTTCCTCCTCCCTCCGAATACCCATCAGCTCTTCGTTGTGGATGTTTCTGATCTCCTGTGAATGAGAGGAATAGAGTCTATAATCCCAACCGCTGCTGGATGATCTCTCACACATGAAATATATGAGCCGGAAATGTAATAAGCCATTCGATCAGATTGTAAAAAAGAGATTGGACTCGTCAAGTGCTATAAAAGCAGGCGGAGCTGCTCCAATGGTATCGATGCAGAGAGACACCTGATGTTGGCCGACCTTGTCTATGCGCGCAGTCAAACATTGCACAAGGACTCTTAATGTGTTATAATGGCTGCCAGTGGGGCTTAAACATGGCAGGAAGTGATTGCACAGCCACCACAGATCGGCAGGACCGGGCAGATGAAGCAGATGTCTAGGCATGGACGCTGCCCTGTGGGCGCTCCTGATGGGGGAGCTCTCCGCCTAATGAGGCATGCACACAGCAATCGCATAAGGCTGTGCAAAGACACAACATGACCGCCACAGGGAGAGAGAGACTTACTCCCTGACAACAAACAAAAGGCCCGGCATAAACATTACCATCTGTCTAGCATAGCAACACATGATCTCACTGAGAATTACAGAGGTCGAGCAGGTAGCGTGAAAGCAAACAGGCCCATCTGCCCAATCAGGAGAGGGATAGATGTTATGGGGCTACTGCAGGAAGGCAGCTAGCTTTCCCGCTTTAAACTTTTCTCCAATCTTTAACACAGGACGTCTAGCTGCCCAAAGTATAAATGGGCTGTGACTGAATTAAGGTCGTCTAGGCAACTGCAAATACCCATTTGCTTGGAATAACAATCAGCTTGAAGCGAGGAGAACCCGCAATACTGACTGGACATTTCTGTCTCAGAACCAACACTTACTGAAGCTTTGTTTATGCAAGAAATAGCCAGGAAAATTTGCAGGGGAGCTCAAGGAAATGAGGATGAAAATCCTCTAAATTCCGCTAAGCCTGAATGTAGCTCTGGGTCAACTACTCATCCGACGCCGCCATCTTACCATCACATTTACGAGAGAAGCGCAGCGAGGGTCCAAACAGCTCCAAGGGTGAGAAGCAAAGTAAACATAGTTTAATAGTGTGTCATCTATTACCTATCACTTACTGTCACCTGCTCCAGAGATAACTAACCGGATTCGGGAGTGAAGCAACCTCCTCCTACAGCAGAGGATGTTTAAATGGCACTAATGGGCTCTGTTAGAACATAAACATTTCGAGTGTGAGGTTCAAAGGCTTGTGAAAGCTTGCCATATCCCTGAAGCCCTGCATTGTCATACTAGAGGGATTCTGACAGTTTTGAGGTCGGCTCATAATGTAAAAGGTGAGAGAGGCCTGCTAACTCTCTCTTCTTCTCAAATGAGGCTTCACCTCATTGTGACAGCATAGAGAGCTTCCTGTCATAGCCACGGTGACGCTAAAAGCACAATGCCAACCCGGGAGTGAGAAGAAGCTCATATCTGAGTCTAAACAAATTCAACTTAAGTCAAGTGGCCAGGGCATTGGGCAAATGAGGGGATTGGAGGATGAAAACAGCAAGTGAGGACTACATCAGCTTCTTGGGTTGTTGCATACCCTTTCTTGTCATCTGATGGGAGAAATGAAAGAGGTGAAATAAGAGGAACGCAATAAAAGAAAGGACTCAATAAGGACACAGTTACTGCAGCATTAATAAGCTCCTTTCACAGATGAAGAACAGTGTAAGTGTTAAAATAACTCTACATGTAAATATTTCATTTGGAGACAAATCAGATAAAATGTCATTTAAAATTTCGAATAAGGCAGTCAATCAAGGACTCAGTTCATGAAGTTAACAAAGCACTAACTGGCAGTAATAGCAAATTGTCTTAATGTGATTCACAATAGGCTGAAAATGGATGAAATTTTGTGATGTTTCTGATGGAAACGTCCATTTCTGATGACTAAATTTTTGCTCAACAGAAATTAAGAAGTATATCAGGAATGAATGAGAGAAAATGAATTACAACTATGAGATAGGAAACTATAAAGGATTATTTGGGACATGGTGCAACTCATTTTAAACACCTACCTTAAACAGTGAGGAGACTCTTTCGGCATTTACAGTACCTGCATCTTTAAGCTGTTCCAATGGCTTCAACTGAGCATGAAACAACATTTGCAAGCCATCCGTAGTGAAACACAAAATTCAACTAGAAAAAAGGAAGGATGGGGCTTCAGCTTGTCATTTGATTGGATCATTAAAAGTGGCCGTTACATACTAGAACAAAGTCAGACCTGAATGCGAGTTTGTTGTTGACTGTAGATTACTACCGTTCTCCAACACACACTTTAAGGAGGCTGAAGGTCAAGTTTACCCACTAGAACATCTTGATGCATCTTGCTTCTTTTTTTTAATCATTTAGCATGTGCTATTATGCAGACAAACATGATTATTTTTTTGATGAATCATGCGCAATAGATACAAATTCATGTTTTATTTAAAGCCATGAGAATTAATTACTGTAAGCTTCTAGGAACTTGTTTTTATGACACATGGACAGTCCAGTCCTTGGTTGATTTCATACTCATCATTTGCATCATAGCAGGAGTTCTCAGTTTTATTAGATGTAAACAATATCAACCCTCTGATCCATGTAAAACAGTGTTTTAATGTTGCCAGCAATGGGAATTAACGTGCTAATTAAACACTAATAATCAGAGAGATGTCTTAAAACTTACCTAATGACCACAGAAAACAGAGGAAAGACACAGAAAAAAAACACTTCAACAACAAAAATGTGGATTCATTAATTAGCTTACAGTATCTGTGTCCAGCTTCCACTAATAGAGAAGAAATATCTCTTTTACTGAGCTTTGGGGGTTTTGGAGTACCAATGATTTGAGATATTGGCATTTCTATTGTTTCTATCAGGAAAGACTCAATGTTACCTGCCGGTTGTGAACCGCTGAAATCTCAGGGTCAGACTCGGGTCACATTTTACAACCATGGAGAGCTGAGCATTTAGACCATTAACATTCAACTCAAAAGAAAATACACAGACTTCAGGATAGTTCAAGTACTCATGGGGAGCTTGCAGGGAAGGGGAATTGGAAAATACTAGTAATATACTGCATATTTAATTCTGAAGGTGTGAAGCATGAACACATTCACTTAAAGAGATGAAAACACCAACCTCTGCTTGCTTTCGCCACATGTCCAGGTTCTTGCGTTGGGCTTTGGAGAAATGGTCCCATGCCTTTTGTTTGGAAGCAGCGTGGAATACAGACACAATCTGCTCAACTGTGGCAGGGGATGCAGGGGCCAGTATGGGCGTCCAAAGAAAGAAAGAGAGAGAGGGGCGATTGGGAAGGTGCAGAGGAGTGAAAAAATTTGTGTCAGGTTGAAAGGAAGTGATGTTGTTTTCCCCTACCCCCCTCTATACAGCATAAACACTGAGCTGGGGTGATTGGTGTATCTACAGGGATGAGATTACATTTCTGTCTCTTCTTTAAAAAAAACAAATCATGTTAAAGGGAGAGTTCACCCAAAAATGAATATTCGGTCATCATTTACTCACACTCATGTCGTTCCAAATCTGTATTACTTTCGTTTTTTTCTGTAGAACACAAAATATATTGTGAAAGACGTCGGGGTCCAAACAACATTAGACCCCACTGACTTTCATTCTAAGAAACACTGAGACATTTTTTTCAAAATATCTTCTTGTTCCATGGAATAAAGAAAGGCATACAGGCTTGGAATGAAATGAGGTTGAGTAAACGATGACAATTTTCTTTTTTGGATTAATTATTTTTTGAACTTCTTTGGTAGCTATGGACTGTTGTTGAATGCAATAAAACAGCAGCTGGAATATTCTGCCTAACATCTCCTTTTGTGGTCTGTGGAAGAAAGAAAATCCTACAGGGTTTGAATGACATGAGGGTGAGTCAATAATGACAGATTTTTAGACTCTCTTGGGAAGATTAAACAGCAGAATAATGAATTCCCTAGCATTACCTGAAATCAACTGTTCCATCTCATGTTTCTTCTTTCTCAATTACCACAACACACCTCTCCCCTTCATCGACTCATGCTTGCCGGATAGTCAAAGCATCTCCTGTATTTTAAGAGTACATCAAGTGGAAGCCTAATGAGATGAATGTTTCATCTATGACAGGCTGGGCTCATTACTTCAGTGTGTATAGATTAGAGAGGACGTCTCACTTATGTAAACTCATTAAAGCAAACTTTCCAGAAATAGTCATCTGTTCAGAATTAAGAGACGAGGCAGTCAATCAACTATTTTGGGGGTGTGAGTGCTTTGGATGTTCGAGATACATGGCAGCAAGTTCCTGTGAGAATGCAAGACAGGAGGAAGGCGCAGGACGAAAGGGGAACAGCTGCTGGAATCACAGCTGCTAATAGAATGTGCTGCTCTGACATCTATGACATAAACTCTGTTCCAAAAGCTAGCAATCTGCCAACCTAGATGGTGTTTTGAGGTAACATCAGTGCGCTAATGACATGAAAGCTGAACCAAAAAGCAGGCAGCATAATTATGCACATTCCTGTGCCCTAAACGTAAGGCAGCACCACACGTATCCTTTGTAGAGAAAAAAAATCATCATCCAAAAGGGTGGACGACAAGGCAAAACATACACTATCATTCAAAAATGTGGACGTTTCTTAAGCAGCCAATCAGCTTATTAGAATGAAGGATCATGTTAATGATGTTGAAAATCCAGCTTTGCAACACAGGAATAAATTAAAATTAAAATATAGCAGCTATTTTAAATCATAATATAATTTCACAATATTACTGTTTGTATTGTATTTTTTATTAAAACAAATGCAGCCTTTGTGAGCATAAGAGACTTCTTTCAAAAAACATGAAAACATCTTACCAACCTCAACTTTCAAAAGGTAGTGTATTACGTTAAATTTCGAGAAATATCAGTAAAATACATCAATGCAAAGAATGGAGTGCTTTACCAACTAGTTTGTGATTGTGATGCCTTTTTTTGTGTTGGTTAATTATGATGTCTTGCTCTTATATTAGCAAAATACTAAAGCAAAGGTTGGTACATTCCAAAAAATTCAATTTCAGTTATTTTGCACAAGATTTCTTAATTTTGTTGCATCGCAACGTTCACTGTCTCCCATATATCACTGGAAATTGCCAATTCTTGTTGAACCCAAATGACTTCAGGTTGGTTTATCGCTATTTAACACTGTCAGTGTGAACGGCCCTTCAGAAGGAAACAGACAGCGAGGCATCTCACTAGGTTTTGTCCTCTAGACTTCATCAACTGTACTATTATTTTAAATCTCAGTGTGCCTGTTACTTTTAGTGATATCCGATAAGTCTTTAAACTAGCTACTCTCATGACTAGATCATTTGAGACCATCATATCATATTTCAAAGAGTTTCTGCATGTGCAATGCATCATGGATCCAAAAAAAGTGTCTGGGAAATGACATCAAAGCATCCATCAGCCTAAGTGATGTAACTGCAGGACTGAGAGACAAAAACATATGGTGCCAGCGGCTTGATGGATGCATGACATCATTACTGATGGTATAACGTGACCTACGCAGATTCACTCAGAGATCCCATTTCTCTCCCTGAGAGGGGCTTAATAAACCCTGGGGAGTCAGGAAGGCTGCCAAACACATCTGTCTGCAGCAAAGGCATGCTCAAGAGTGAGAGAGGCCCGATCGATGGTGACTTCAGCATCCTTTAATTTGATGGAAGAGATCGATGGCAAAGCCAGGACGGAGAGCATGTGCCTGAGTGTATGCATGGTTGCAGGTTGTGTAGGTGTGTGTAAGTGTGCACTGTTTTCAGTCTGATGTTCAGCAACCCTGTCATGACAAAGTGTCAGTAGTTTTGCATGTTCACTATTCACAAATGAAAATGGTGTAGTAATAGTTAAACTTGTGTCTGATTCAGGCCAAAACAACAGCCTCTAGCTGTGCAAGCTTGATTTCATGCATCATTACGAAATGTGTCGGACTGCATTCACAAGTTCATAATGCAAATCAAGGACATGTTTCTTCTCAGCGTTGCCGCAAGGCCAGCTATCATTATGGTCTTCACTACAGTCAGTTTTCAACTGTCATGGCAGAGCAACAGTCTGAAAGGAATCTTGCTCAGCATGTTGATTTAATGGCACAGACGTCTGAAGATAACACTATCACCCCCTTGAGTTCTAGGCTATGACACAGTAACACAAAACATGATACATATGGGACATTTACATTTATGCTTTTATCCAAAGTGACTTACGCTGCATTCAAGGTATACATTTCCATTTCTATGTTCATTCATTCCCTAGGAATAGAAATCATGATCTCAGCATTACTAGTGCTGCTTAGCTACCACTTACTGTACTTGCAATGCATTGATCAAGCCTTCACTTCTCAATTTGAATACGTTGAATATGTTTCTGGCCTTTGTCTGCATTTACATTGCCTCAAATTTCCAAACAAATATTCTAGCAAAAAGCAAAGCAGAATTCCTTACTTTTCCAATATTAACTATTCAGATTTATTTAAAGACTTTAATAATGTTACAAAAAAGTCTAAATTCATTTCAAATAAATGTTGTTTTAAACTTCCTATTCATCAAAAAATCCTGAAAAATATATTTGCACAAAAATATTAAGCAGCACAACTGTTTTCAACATTGATAATAATCAGAAATGTTTCTTGAGCAGCAAATTCACATTCTAGCACATTCTAGAACATTCTAACAGCAAAGCATATTAGAATGATTTCTGAAGATGGGAGTAATGATGCTCACAGCAATACATTACATTTTACAATATATTAAAATTGAAAACAGTTCATTTTAATGATAGTAATATTTCTGTTATTAATAAAAAATACTGTTTTTACTATATTTATGGTCAAATAAATGCAGTCTTAAAGTAAGAAAGCTGTTTTTGCTAGGTTGTTTACAGAAACATTAACACTTTTACTACAAACCATCCATTAGATGGGGCAAATACAGATTTGGTTTGTGACAGCACCCGTCTGCCGTCTCAGCCGGAATCCACCGTCTTAAGCTGGAAAAGTCTTACCCAGAATTCCCCTGTCACCGAGTCCCACCTGCCACTGCGACAACCTGCTGCTGTATCATCCTGCAGGGCTGCAACCCCAGCAAGCTTTTAGCGGTATCCTGCATTTCATTATTTATTTTGCTGTGAGTTCTGTCTGCGTTCAGATAAGACAGATGCTGGACTGTCACAATGCTTTCTCTCCTCTGCGTGTTCTGCACGTGTGCAGACATCACTAGAGTGCCAGATACTTCTTTTTTGTTGTTGTTTTTGTATCTGCTGCATGCAGATAAAAGGCTGGACAGTGTTAAATACTAGGGGAAGCTACTAGAAGGTGCTTTTAAGGTGACATGACCTTTCTGATGAACATCTGTAGCTAGTTTTCCTGATAGAAGATAACTCTGACAGACAGCTCGAGCAGGCTTGGTAGAACATCAGTACTGTCACTATTTCCTCAAGCAGAGGTTCTAAACCCATTAGAATAACCTGACAGGCTTCAGAAGGAAATATCTATAAGGGAAAACACAAGCAAACAAACAAAGAGAAAAGACATATTCTGGCAGATGAAGTCTGTATCTCTGGGAAGGTGCTGATTTGTCTCATCTAAACAATACAACTCCCTTGGATTTTAACCTGTCTCTAGAGAAGAGTCGTAAAATATGTTTATGTCTGCGGATGCTTGTGAAACTCCATCTCTATATGCCATCAGGATGGATGCGACTACAGTATGTGGCACAATGCTCTGATAGACAGACATCAGTGATGTGGTGTTGTGCAGTGGTGACTGTGAAGGGATATCCAGAAACTTACCATGACATTCAAATTGGGTCAGGTTACTGTATGACATCACTCATAAATCAAGCATTATTCCTGATCTTCACGTCCATGGGACGGAGAACCATGACTGGACCAGGAACTCCAATCGTATCAATAATAATAGCAGCCGAGTCAGTATAGGAGGAGTAACACTTTCTATGAAACCTGTATATTGATGCAGAATAATTCATAATGCCTTATAATGCAACCTTATAATCAATTATATGTTCTTGTTAATACTTTAACCATGGTTATAACACTTTCAAGAGTATGAAGCATTAAACTCTATGATCTGCATCACATTTCTGTGCATTTACTCTTTAAAGGTGTTACCATGAAAGTATTATAATGTTTTATAGTGCATTATAGGGAAAGACTCACATGAGGTATTCTACTGAATAATATATATACAAAACAGATTATTCACTTTTTATTCAACAAACACAAAGATAAAGGATTTTTCTGGCAAGTCTGCAAAGCCAATATGACTAATTTTATGACTAAGTGTGGTGTGAACTTTAACATTCATGCTTTCTCCACGATTTCTTTCTAAAAACAACTGTTACAGAGTCACCTGCAAAGAAAAAGCACTGATTTTTGTGCAGAGTTGTACAACCCCCCCCCCCTTTGTTCACCACTTGTATCTTTATTTTATAGCATAGTCATAAAACATAATAAATAATTCAATGAATTATTCATAATATATTTGCTATAACAAGGAACTATAAATGGAATATTGTTACATCTAAAAATAGGCTTTTGTGGTTTGAACACATCTTACAATATCCAGATACAGACAATTTCCACAGATACATACATTACCATTCAAAAGTCTGCGGTCAATAAGATTTTATGTTTCTGAGTGAAGTCTCTTCTGCTCACCAAGGCTGCATTTATTTAATCAAAAATACAGTAAAAACAGTAATTTTATTTTACAAAATTACTGTTTTTACTGTATTTTTGATTAAATAAATTACATTTTAAAATAACTGTTTTTTTTTTTATTTTTATGTATTTTAAAATATAATTTATTTCTGTGATTAAAGCTGTATTTTCAGCATCATTACTCCAGTCGTCAGTGTCACATGATCCTTCAGAAATCAGTCTAATATGCTGATTTGCTGCTCAAGAAACATTTATTTTTATTATCAAGATTATTTGATGTTTTTCAAGATTATTTGATGAACAGAAAGTTCAAAAGAACAGCATTTATTTGAAATAGAAGTATTTTATAACAATATAAATGTCTTTACTGCCATTTTTATTAAACAATTTATATGTCCATGTATTACTTTCCAAAGAAAGACCCCAAACATCTGAAGGGTAGTACATTATGAGGAATTGTGAATACCTTTATCATGCATCAAACATACAGGTTTCACAGAAAGTGTTATGGAACAGTTAAAAGCCTATGCATATGTGCATTGTTGAGTGGCATGTCATCAGAAGTGTATCTGATTCTCTACAAGCTCAAGTCAAGGTTATGTGAGCAATCAGTCAAGCTAGTCATGACAATCTAGTGATTGGAGTTACTTACTTTTAATCTATGAAGGGTCATCAGGTGTGCTGTCCAGAGACTAAGCAGCTAAATGATCTACACATGCCTGATAGGTTACAGATGACAGGCCTGTAGCTGTGCGCTAATGCTTCACATACTCTACCTTCTTCTGCATTCAGCTCAAAGTGGTAGAGGCGTCTGGAGAACTTACCTTTGGTCCACACTGATCTCAGTTCAAAGCGTGAACACTATAAAACCCAATCGTGGAAAAGCTGCAGTGTAAAAGTAACTGACGGCAAAGCGTAAACTGCTTCTGAGGTCAAAGGTTGGGCAGATTTTCTTAGAGTAAACAGTAAAACAACCTTTGCCATTGCATTCAAAAGTGTAGCTTTCTAAATGAATACATCTGAATGCCTCCTGCTGGTACTTCAGTAAATACACGCCACGCTGGAACATTTAATTACACTTTCTTCAACAGATGCATATGTATGATTTTCAAACACACTAACTTTTTTGTTTTGTTTTGCAAATTTCTAATTTTCAAGGCAAGATTTTCTCTGCCTTGACCTTTCAATAAGTCTGTATTCATTTTTGTTCCATTTCTTGAACCCCAGTTGCATTTCAATGAAATATTCTCTCTATATGGCCACAACCCCCCACACATTGAATCAAAAGCACACTGAACATTACGCCTGGCCATGCATCAAGGAAACTATATGTGTGTGAGTGGTATTTCCATTTCTCTGGGCATTGGATCAATCAAGTACAAAGCACTGCTGCGTTGAGCGCACTATCATGATGGCAGGAAGTGAAGTGTAATCATGCGGTAGCTGACAGCACCCATTTACTGAATGCTTCCTTTTGTGTCTGATAGTATGGATGAAACTACGCTGACGTCACACAACTGGGCTCTTCAGACAAGAAGCTTTTAGTCCTGATGTGAGCTGCTCTGCAGTTCTAATGATCTGTTAAAAATTACAGAATGTGATAATGCTCACTAAGTGTAATAAAAGTTATAAAGTGATACCTATGGTTTATAGTGAAGAAATATACACAAATTGTTCCTGAACAATCAACAAAACCAATTTAGAAGATGGACATACACTACCATTCAAAAATTTAGGGTTGAAAATACTTTTTTTTTTTTTGCAAAACATTAATACTTAAAGATGCATTCAATTGATCAAAGTTGACAGTAAAGTCATTTATAATGTTGCAAAAGATTTCTATTTAAATAAATGCTGTTTTTCTATTCTAGTTTCTAGTTTGGTTGTAAATATTGATAATAATCAGAAATGTTTCTTAAGCAGCAAATCAGCATATTAGAATGATGTGACACTGAAGACAGCAATAATGATGCTGAAAATTCAGCTTTAATAAACTTTCACAAAATTACTTTTTTACTGTATTGTTTTGCGAATAAATGCAAAGAGCAGAAGACATTTCCTTCAAAAAATTCAAGAAGTCTTACTGACTCCAAACTTTTGAACGGTACTGTTTATCAAGTTATTGATCACACATTTTCATATATAAAGCCTAACTGTTCTAAATGTGAATTGTGGCGTATAAAATTTAAATAACCACCCGAAGATGTGTGAAATGTGTTATCAAATCTCTGTATTAGTCAGTGGTCATGTATTTGCCCTTACATTTGCTCTGAAAGGTGAAATCATTTCAGGGTTTGTGCAATGCCTCAGAGAAATGCAAATCTACAGCCACCAGCTGCGATTGGGTCAATTGGGTCTCATTACAGCAGAGCTCTGATCTGTGAGCTATCATAATTCATGTAAAATCCACAACCACTAATAATGGAAATCAGCAGAAGCCCAAAAATCCAATACTAATTTGAATCAACGTTTCAACCCCTCAAACAGCATTTTTAAAAATAATTTCCAGCTCTATTTGGAAATCTTTTATGTGTCTGAGTGCCTGAAAACCCCAAAGTGATTTTTTTCTTGTTTTTTTTTGTAGTAGTAAACAGTTATTTTATCATCAGTAATTTAACATTTCTCCAAGCCTAGTGCGTTGCAAATGTGCTCATGATGCCCAAAAATGCTGTCTGGGTAAGCAGCTTGCTAGGTTTTAAGACAGAAGCAACATCTGTAACACTCACATTGTACTAAAATCCCAGCAAGGGCGTTCTTAAACTTCTCCTTGGCCTCCTCCATCTCCTTCTCATGGGCGGCCTTCTCGTTCATCAGCCGGCGAATGTGGCTGTTGGAGGACTGGATCATGGAATAGATGTTGTTGGCGTTTCTGCGGTTTCCCTCCCCTCGTTCCACCCAGGTCAGCAGGACACGCACGGCCTCGGCAAACTTGGAGTCGTCTGAGTGCAGAAAGAAAAAAACGGTGGGGGAGAAACAGATGGTGGGACGAGAGCTGAGTACAATGTTGGAGAGGAACACTTCTCATCTGGGACCTTCTAGTGTCAAAACGTATTAGCAAGACATGTTTACTGGGTCAAAAAAGACAGAGAATGCACACTAGCAAAGTAGAGGACATTTAGGAGAGGACAAGAGGACAGGGACGGACATCGACAGCATGCAACAGGTTTGGATGATCAAACCTTGTCAATCATAACTCACGGATTTTATTGTGTGCTTTCTGTTAAAAGTGGTAATATTACTTAAAAAATGGATTCAGTTGTTCATGAAGTCCTGAGACACACAGGTGTGTGTGTGTGTGTGTGTGTGCAGGAGAACGGAAAACAGTCAAGCTGATTGCTCCGAACTACAAAGCTTTGGCTTGCAACTTTCGGCTGGGAATGAGATGAGAAACAGAAAACTGAAAATCACTGTAATGAATGCCACAGGGAGTCTCTTCCAGAAATCTATTATTCTTTAGTGTTGTTGAGTTTATTTAAAATCCGCAAATTAAAAACACAAAAACAAAAACAAAAACAAAACAAAAAGAAGAGTTTGGCAGAGATTTGCTGAGCTGTTTGGCGTTAACTGTGCAACAGATGAAGCAATGTTGCTGTCTGCACACCGAAGATGACTGACTTTACAAAACAACAACAAAAAGACAAACATAATAATAATTATTATTTTGTTCTTCTTGCTGTAATCCTGTAAAGCACACAAACACATGTCTGCCTGAGAATTCTAGGGGGCTTTGATTTATTTATGGAAGTCCTAACTACAGATAATCAAAAAACACTGTCAAATAATTTAAACAAATAATCCATCAACCCTTTTAAGACTGCATCAATGTGTCATCAAATTGAAATCCCTCTCCATCAGACTTGGTTGCTCATTTATCTGATTTAGACTCAATAAGTCAGAACTAACGGATTCAAAAATAATTCTCAAAAACTGCCCAACATTGATTGATTATACAGAAAAATCTAGCAGATATAAGGATGCCGTTGAGATTTTCTGCAGCAAACAGCATGCAAAATCATCCTGTCCTCTCGTCCCTTCATCTATTACCTGAGAAAAGTGAGCAGAACTGCATTCCCACTGCATATAAACCATTACATATGGAAAAGTGGTTAATACACATGGCTAATTTCAACTGATTTAATCTCAAAAGCTTCTCTATAATACACTTTTCTCTCTCAGACAGAGAATCGAGATGCATTCGCAAAACAGATGGTTTCTATTAAACCGCATGGAACGTCAAACTCAAAGAGACAAATAGCTTTTTGATGCATCCAGCCAACAGGCAGACTGACTGTAGGAGCCTCTTCACAAGCATCAGGAAACAACAGAGGTGTGACAGACAAAAGCAACAAAATCACTGTGACAGAAGAATGACACGTCACATATCCCACCTTTGAGCTTTTCTCCTAACTGGCTGCATTCGTGCTCAGAGAAATGGACGATGGGGGGCGGCGAGGGGGGCCGCAGGCGGTCCTCTTCTATCCTGCGCCGGTGCCTCTCTTCCCGGGCCAGCATGCGCTGTCTGCACTCCCACTCGTACAGGTCATCTCGAGCCTGAGCAAAATCTACATGCAGCCGGCCTGTGTCCTTCTTATCTGTGCTTGATCCCAGCCTGATCCTATAACCTACAGAACAGGGAAATGGAAATGGACAATGACATAGGAAAAGGAAAGGGAAGAGAATGGAAGGTAAGGAAAAGAAAGTGGAAATTGAAGGGGAAACAGAGTAAAGCCAAAGTAAAGACAAGAATGAGAAAGAGGAAAGGAACGGTAAAGAAAAAGGAAAGGAAAGGACCAAATAAAAAGGAAAAAGGAAAGAACAGGACAACAAAAGAAAGGAAAATAAGAAGAAGGGGAAGGGAAATGGAGCAAAGGAAAGAAGAACAGGAAGGGGAGGAAAGGACAGGAAAAAATGAAAAGAAAAGAAGAACGGGAAACGGAGCAAAGGAAATGGGAAGGGGAACAAAGGAATGGACAAGAAAAGAGGAAAGCAAATGATCAAAGAAAAGAAATGGGTAAGAGGTAAAAGAATGGGAAGCGGAGTAAAGGAAAAACAATAGAAGACAGGAAAGGAAAATAAAGCAAAGAAGAAATAAAAGGAAATAGGAAGAGGAAGGGGGAACGAAGCAAAGGAAAAGAAAGGAAAGAGGAAGATGAAGGGAAAACAGAAAAAAGATAATAATGGAAATGAGGAAAAGAAGTTAAAGGGGAGTAAAGGACAGGACAAGAAAAGACGGAAGAGCAATAAAAGACAAAAAACAAAGAAAAGAGGAAATGAAAAGAAAGGGAAGGGAAGGGCAAATTGAATTATAGAAAAGGACAGGACAAGAAAAGAGTGGAAAGGAAATAGAAAATGGAGGAAAATAAAAGTTGAGTGCAAGAAGTTAAATGATAATAAAGGAAGGAGAACAAGACGAGAAAATGAGAGCAGCAGAAAAACATTCAGCCTTAACAAACTGCAAGAATGTAATGAGAAAAACACCATATTAGCAACAGTGATTCATGAAGTGACCTGTGACAAAGAGCCTCCCACAAACTCTCTCTGATGCTTAATCTGCACTTTTAACATGTGCTTGCAGACATATTAAGGCCAAACCATGCATATTTGTTTATTTGTGTAAAACGTAAAAAGCCCCCAATGTTACACTCAGAGGAGGAAATCGAAGCCAGAACCCAACCAGCACAGATAACCATGAAGGATGAGAATAATCTGGCTTGTGATAGGGATGAAAAAAGAAAGCGATTTTATATTAAGGTTCATATATTTCAGCATAAAAAAGAAAATTGCTTGGAAAAGTATGTTGACAAATGGCCAAGCGATATGTGAAAGAGGCTCCAGTGAATTATGAATCGCATGTACATTACAGAGAGGCTGAAAAGTGTTTTTAAGGAGAATGTATATTCACAGACGGCAGTGTCAACAGAAATGAGAGAAAGAGCTTCACGGTTTGCTTCCGCCTCTCTATCACTGCTTTAGAGCCCAGAGACGCTGATAAATATTTTACGCATTGTGTTCACGTTAGAAATGAGCACCATAATTTATGGAAAGGCCTGCAGAGCTCTGTCAGGAGGCCACGTAATATATGGGGCACCGCTCCAGTCTCAACCCTCTCCACTGAGAGAGCAACACTCAGAGAAGAATAAATAATGGACAAGGTATTATTGGAGCGGCCGGCATTTGCTTTCTGTGGCTGAGAGGGACATCCTAATATTTGCATACAAAGACTGATTTAAGATGTGACTGGATAAGAGAAGCAGCTCATGTGACCGGTGTCGAGGAGGTCAGTGATATGCAACGTTCAAAGGCAGAAATTTATTAC